>NW_020175413.1:1516712-1533815 GCF_003031525.2 Neophocaena asiaeorientalis asiaeorientalis | reverse complement strand
TCCTTCTTTAACTGTAACATCAGCTCTTCTCCAGCAGCAGGACAGCCTTTGGACTTGAACTGCACATAGGATCTTTCCTGGGTCTCTAGCTACAGATTTTGGCTTTGCCAGTTTATATATTTTATTATATATTATATTATTAGTATATTTTATTATGTATTATATATGTTATATATATTATATAACATACATACATACATCCTGGAGAATCCTAACACAATTGAAAAGTATTTTAATACAAAAAATACAAAAATGTATTAATACATTGGACAAAGACAATTTTATACACATAATCCTCCAAATTATTTATTAATGATATCTTAATAGCCTCTTTATTCTCTTTAAGTGATTCCTGTCCATTGTTCTTTGGACATCTTTCAGAACGTATTCACCTTCTTATTCGTTCTTGAAATCTTGGGTGAAGGAAAGTATATAAATATTGCGTCTCTGTAATTCCCATTTTCCACTCTTGGGCAGGGATCTATTGAGTCTTAGGTCAAAGATACAGCCACTCTCTGGTGCCAAAGTCATAAGATCATTAATAACTCCGAGTGGATTTATGAGTCAGGCTTATAGAACAAAAAAATTACATTCAGGGCACAAGAGCCCCTCAAGGCAAATGAGAAGGACATTTGATGGAGAGTGATAGGAGCTGGGCTTAGTGCAAGTGGATGCTTCTGGGGGAGGAAGAGAAAGGCCACGTGGATGCTGCCAGCAACAGCCACTCTTCACACACACACAAACACACACACGCGCACGGACACACACTGCGGCTAAAACAATGATTTTTTAAATGACAAGTCACTTCTTAGGAGAGGTCTTGGTTTAACGAGATGCCACCATAAATTAACAAAACCACAAAAACACTGTAGAAACACAGTGTTCCTGCACTATGGGATGGATTCCATCCTGTTGTGATGGGATTCTAGCACTATTTAGCACTGCCAAGTTATCTGCTCATTTCAATTACTTGAAATAGGACACAGATAGAATATAGGTAATAAAGAGCCAACAATAACCCACAAATCTAATTTTAGCAAATGATTCAGTCTTCCCACAAGATCCTTCACAAAAAAGATTGACAAATGTTGCATTTTCAGGGAAGAGAGCCTCAGAAGCTGCCTGAGAAGACCAATTAGAACCCAGTCTCCCAGGACAGCAGCGCTGGGCGAAGTGGCTTGGTCCTCAGCTCTGCCAGGTACCCAGAGGTCTCCCAAGAAGACCAGTTGTCCTTGAGAGGCTGATACATAAATGAGAATGGCGGTTTCTCAATTCACAGCAAGAGAACTCCTTACTCACCATGTTACTTACTTCCTCGGGTCAGCACAGTCTCTCCACTTTGAAAATTCCAACGTGGACAGTCAAATCATAAACAAAAAGGTTGTATGATGGGCATGTAGTGACAACAAGAGAAAATTGTGGAATAATTTGATGGTTTGTGACATGAAGTCGTAGAAATACAGACAAACCTTTCAAAGAGACCAAAACATGTGTCTGCTACACAGGGCATCCTGTCCCACCGATAGTGAAGTTCCTGCCCCAGAAATGTCCTGCTCTCCAGCTCTCATCCTCTGGCCTCATGTTGCTAATCTGCCTTCTGTTAACATAGCCTCTCTTCAGACTAGATGGTTTAAGATTGACTAGGCAACACTTTGGCTGTGCTGATGCAGCCATAATTTCCCAAGAGTACACACTGATGTCGTGATGGGATTCTAAGTGCTTCTGAAACTCCCCCAAATACTTACAGATGATTGCATAGAATGGGTGTAATGGGCTGAATTGTGTCCCCTGAGAATTCATATGTTGAAGTCCTAACCCCCACTACTTCGGAATGTGACTGTATTTAGGGATACGGTCTTTATAGAGGTAATTAATTAAAATGAGGTCAGTTTACATTAGACCCTCATCCAATATGGCTAACATTCTTATAGAAAGGGGAATTTGGACATAGAGATAGACATGCATAGAGGGAAGACAGGGAGAGAATAGCCATCTATAAGCCAAGGAACAGATTCTCCCTCAAGCCCTCAGAAGGAACCAACCTTGCCAACACCTTGGTTTCAGACTTCTGGCCTTGAGAACTGTGAGAAAATGAGTTTCAGTTGTTTAAGCCATTAGTCTGTAGTATTTTGTTATAGGAGAACCAGGCAATTAATACACTGGGTTACTTCAGAGCTTATGTGTGCTCTCAAAGGATGGGGCTTTTCACAATTTTAAGAGGTTTTTCCCCCTCCACACCACCACCATCAAACCCTAAAAATTACTATCTACACCCCAGCTAGTGATCAGAGATAGGGTTATTGCCAGAGACTAAAACTTTAGTTTAGTAAATGATACTTTAAAAGGGGGACAGGGACATTTGTTTTGCCAAGATTACATAATTAGCTTGAAGTAATTGATGAGTATAGACATAAGAAGCCTTGCATGCATATACGTTCACACTATTAAATATCCATGACTGATTGTTTCCATTTGGAACCTCAACAATCACCTGCCCCTTTATTCTCAACCTCTGCACTCCTCCCCACCAAAATCGTTCCACCTCTAAAGAAATTTCTTATGGCTCTTCATTAACAAATCCATGAATGACTTTCTGCTACTATTTTCTAGACCTCTTGTACATTCGTTCCCTTCCTTCTTGTTGAAACTCTCCACTACCTTCCATTTTATCACATCCCAATGAACCGACTCTTCCTACATCTCCGACTATCTTTTTTGGTTTCTGTCATGGATATCATTCCTCTAGTTGCCTCTTAAATACTCTTATTCCTTGACTTTCTGTCAGCCCACTTCTAACAACACATACATTATCTATCATTTATATGCTGATGACTCCCAAATCTACATCACGAACCAGCCCTCTCCTCAGTGCTTTCAGCCTAGCACAGCACATCCAACGTTTCATAAAGAAACTCAATATTAGTTCCACTCATATTCCATCAGAGACAACCATTTCTCTGGCCCTTCCTGCAGTCCCTTCTCATCCACATCTCAACATCCTGGAAAAGGAAGCCCCTATTTTGTTGGCCTCCCTCTGCCATACTGGCTTATAAGTACCTGAGAATTTGTACTGCCTATAGAATAAGCCAAAAACACCGTAAGGTGGCAGGCAAGACCCTTCACGAAATTGGCCCTAGTTTGTCTTTCCAGACCTAACTTCATTATTCTCTCTCTACCTGCCAATCCAGTTGTAGCAGACAATCTGTTCCTTCTCAGATATTTCCAGGCCTTTGCTCATATTCTCCATGTTTAGAAGAGCTTTCTCTGCTAATGTGTATTAGGAAGACCTATTCATCTTCCTAATTGAAAAAAAAAATCCACACTTCTTCCCTTTAGCTTTCACTGAACCTTAGCCAAGAAGAATTCCACCGTATGCTATGTTCTCGTTGCATTTACAAATTCCACCGTTACAGTGTTTATACTGTGTCATGGTCATTTGCTTGTGAACCTACTTCCCCATCATTTCATGACCCATTGGGGGCACCATGACTCTCTCATCTCTGAAGTCCCTTGATCCCGCTACCATCATGGAGATAGTGACCCATGAGTGCTCCTAAAAAAAGTTCAACAACTCAGGTTAGGAAGTGTGTACAACACATATAAAATTAGGAGAAAGACCAGCTTTGCTAAGAAATACAAGAGTATCCACATGTAAAATCAGCATATTACTCACCCTATTCAGGACTTAGGACTTTTGAACAGTAAAATGTCCGGGAGGTATCATGGAGAATAGCATTATGCAAGACTGAAACATGCACTCTGAAATTCCTAACATACAGCTCCGCCAACTACAATTTCAGATGATCTCTTCTTCAATTAGGCTTTGTGAAAGTAAAAGTTAACCTTTCGCCTACTTGACAAGATTTTTGTTAAGATCGACACAGCCTGTGAAATCAAGCTGTTGATATTTGTGTAAGAAGATGCCCTATTTGAAACTGGACTCTGAGATCCCTGGAGCTACAGAACTGTCTCAAGAAGTGGAAGCTTGGGTATGGCTCATTTGTTTGGGGAAACTCTCTTGAATGTACCCTCCCAGTTCCACAGATGTAAAGTGAGTGCCTGCCCATTGTTCTAGGAGAAAATTGTGATGTGACCTGATACAAAACCAGATTACATATGATTGAGTTTGAACTATGTCTTTGTTGACTTTCTATTGCAGGGTGGGGAGAAGGAGGAGATGAAAGAAGTGGTCCTTGGTTTGGTGGGAATAAGCTAAGGCTTGTTGAAGATAGATGTTCATCCTCCTCAATAACTCACTGAACACGCAACTTGGGACCTGGAGCTTCAGGAAAGTCGGGAAGATGTGGATCTTCCCCTAATGCTGGAATTTGGGCTATAAAAGGTAATAGACTTGACATGACAAGACAAAAGCTGCACTGGGCTGTTAACGTGTGTGCTGGTATTATTTGCATGTACTCTCCTGGACCCTGGACGGTATCCTGATATTGAACTATTGTCTTCTGACAGGATCATTCTGGGGTGCTTCTGGGGTGAGAGATGGGCAGTTACCTCTGGAGTGAGTGTAGATTACCAGAATCCATCCCCCTGGGAAAGGGAGGATATGGGAACACGGAATGCAGACTTAGAATTTGGAGTTTAGTCTGGGTGAAGGGGACCACTGTCTTCTCTTTGACCTTGTAGTGATTGGACTCTGAATGTGTGGATATGATGGGTAGGCGGAGTGACTTCCTCTGAAGACCATGCCTCATAACAGTCGTAAACTATTCTTGGTGTTGTGCCTTCCCTTCTATTACCCATAGACATGCAGTAGAACCTTACTGGTGCAGCCTGATTTCAACTCTGCAATTGACCTTAACTGGAAGGACTGGATTTATTTTGGAGACATAAAGGCAAAAGGGGGTCAGTAATGTCCCCTCCTATGGCCAGAATAGTGGCCTTTAGCCTTCACCAAAAGGGGGAGGCTGTGTCCACCAGAGGGGACTCCCCATGAGGGCTATTGATAGCAGGGGCTGTGGGGTAGTGACAAGAAGAGGAGGCTGGAGATGAAGGTCATGAGAGAGCTGAACACATGAAGCCCAAATACACAGAAATGCTCCAAAATACCCAAGGAATCATTGAAAGGGTGAGACACCTGCAAGGGGAAGTTTAAGGTCATGTCAATTTGAGAATAAAGAAAATGTGATTTCAGCTGACCCCTGCAGGCTGATAAGAGGTGGACACTTACCATTTCGAAGTAGTTCTTTTTTATGTAGGTGCTTCATTTTACTTTTCAACTCATTAAGTTGAGCTCCAACAATCAGACTGCAGAAGAGCATAATCATCATTTCTTAGTTCGAAGTTTTCCCGGTTGTGAAATACATTCTCAGTCTCAGGAGGAGACTCTGGGGAGTATGGTCCATACTGAACAAGTGTCAACTGTAGGGCTCTAACTCTTCTGGCTGGCTTTTTCCAGTCTTGCCCATTTAAGAATTAAAAGATGTGTGTGTGTGTGTGTCTGTGTGTGTGTGTCTGTGTCTATGTCTGTCTACGGTTTACATTGAAAGGTACTGTAGAAAAATGTACTATGTAAAAACCTTTTTTGGCAGTTTCATATAACCAATGAAAAGTTATGTCTTTAAAATCTTTTAAGTCTTATATTTATTTGATAAAAATTAATGAACAAGTGAGAGAAGAACATAAATACTTGGAATTATTACCCAGAACATCTCATACTTATCAATTCGTGCAGGAAGACCAGCTCCCTCATTAAAGCTAAGAACTGGACTTTTGGCCCATAATTATTTCTAGAAGACCAATCCTAGATGTCACTGACTAATCGGGCTAATTGGAAGAGGAAAATTGCACAAAATGTTCCTGCAACATATACAGTAATTTGCTTTTATTTTCAGCTAAGACTTTTGTATCTAATTGTATTGATTTGTAGCTCTGAACAAATGAAAACTCCTAAGGGAAAAACATTTATAAAGGGCAATTCTAAAAGAAAATAAAGATAAAGAAGAAGGTCAAAAGTGCTATAAAACCTAAAATATTATTCTTTTGACAACCTGCTTTAAGATAATATAGTCACTTAAAACTCACTAAAAGTATCATCTTGAACACTCTTAGGAACTGAGAACTGCATGTCCCAAATAATTGTCAACATGACTTAAAGCTTTTGCTCTGATGTAAGGCAGTTCCCAGCTGACAAATGGGTTGAGCTCAGAAAGTTCTTTTGATGTTAATTGTTCAGAACTCAGGCCAGCTCACCAAAGAAAATTAACCCTAAATGCTCCTTGTTTTAGTTTCCTTGGGCTCCCATACAAAGTATACAAACTGGGTAGCTTAAACACAGAAATTTATTGTCTCACAGTTCTGGAGGCTGGAAGTCCAAAATTGAGGTGTTAGCAGGGCTGGTTCCTATCCCGGGCTGTGAAGGAGCCTCTCGCCTAGTTTCTGGGAGCTTGCTGGCCATCTCTGGCATGCCATCTCTGCTTTCATCTTCACATTGTGTTCTCTCTGGGTGTATGTATGTGTCCAAATTCCCCTTTTTATAGGACAACAGTCATGCTGAATGGGGGACCCATCCTGTTCCAGTAGGACCTCCTCTTAACTAATTACATCTGCAATGACTTTATCTCCAAATAAGGTCACTTTCTGAGGTGATGGTTCAACATATGTTTGGTGGGACACAATGCAGCCCACAACCCTCCCAAAGTGTCCTTGAGAAGCTGAGAGCACTGCTTCTCTGGGCTCACAGCTCTTCCACACCTAGAACAGGGGGAGGGGGAGGGCAGGGATGAACCCTTGGCACCAGGAAAGTGTGAGTCTGCACGGGGCACCGGAACACCGTCCTGGAGGAGAGTGTGAGTCCCCTGTGAAGGCACTTAGCTCCACAGCAGAGGTTCTCCAACTTGAGACGCCCAAGATGCCCTGTTGGGACACAGGCTGCTGGGCCACAGCGCCCCTTCCTGATCCAGCAGGCGCGGGTCCCGGAAACTGCATTTCTAACAAGATCCCAGGGCAAGCCCATGCTGCTAGTCCTGGGCCACAGTTTGAGAACCAGCGTCCTGAAGGATACACTATTGAAAACATTTGCTTTTCAAGTAAAGGAAAATACTTATAAAGCAGGTAAAATTCACCTCATCAGGAAATACCTCTGCAGGAAGAGGGGCTGCAGTGGGTTGAATGCTGGTCTCCCCAGAAGTCATCCCCCGGCGTGGTTTTGTGTGTCTCAATAAATAAATACATGTGCAACCACATAGATCATAAATGATATAGTATAGATGATATAGATGTGTTATTAACTTTGTATTATGTCTATATTCATGTAATATACAACATATTAATATATTACATATTGCATATATTATATATGTAATATAATAATACACATTACCTCTACATGTATTGCATACCTATTAAGATACTATAGATATTACATATATAATACAATTTTATGCTATCTCATAAATTATTTATATATCTATATCTACTCCTACCCATCTATATCTATCTTGCTCCAGAATGCAGACCTAGCTGTTCTCAACACATCCCTTGTCCACCTTCATAAAAGCCTGTGTGGGAGACCCTTACCTGACTCTTACAGGTGGAGTTTCCGTGACCTAGCTGTTCTCAACACATCCCTTGTCCACCTTCATAAAAGCCTGTGTGGGAGACCCTACCTGACTCTTACAGGTGGAGTGTCCAAGCGTGCCTGGCAGGCGCCATGTTGTGAGACTTAATTCAGCCTGGGTGCGTGATGTGACTCACAGCTCTGTACCCACAAACAGGAGAGAGACCCTTGTGGTTCACTGATTGTTTCCGAGTTGGAAGCTCCTCTGTCCCCTTCAGTGAGCATCCAGGGAAGTCAGCTGGTGGTCAGGAGAGTCCTGTCCACGCTGCCCAATTTCCAAGTGGCTCTCTCCAGCCCTTCATCGCACCAATCTTTTTCTCTTGCTCCAGTGCAGACGAGCCCTGGGGAGTAAGATGAGCTGGATGCTCCCTCATGGCCTTGATAGGACTTCATCCTCCCGATCCATTCCCTCCAGGTAGTGGGGGGCACACACAGGATAAACAGTGTCATAGCGGAGCTCTTTGGAGCAAATAAACTGCTAACTGCTTTCATCCTGGGAGCATCAGACTTCCTTCTGTTTTCTTCATGGCCCTCCAGCCCGCATGGCCACACTTTGTAAGCCCCAGTGCAGCTACTGGGTCTAAACCGATTTCCAATGAAAGGGGGAGAATAAGATCAACGACCACTGTGTCAGTACAAACTACATCATGTCTAGGTCAGCACTTTAAGAGTTTATACTGTATGGCACAGGGAACTATATTCAATATCTCCTAATAACCTACAATGGAAGATAATCTGAAATATGTATGTAACTGAAAATATATATATCTAGAAATTTCAAGAGGATGATTTTTTCCTCTCCATCTCTACGACTGAGTTCTAATAGTGGTTTCTCTTGCACATCTCTTTTCCAAGTAATTAAAATTGATGGCATAGTATGTAAATGGCCTAAAGTTTCAGTGCTAGAGAGGGTGTTTATGCCTCTTGTCTAGTAAATGCTATCAGAGTTTCCTGGCACTGAAGAAACTCAATTTACTAAAACCAACAGAAAGCCCTTATATGATAAACCGGCAGTACCATTTTCCCTTGGAAACATTTGTAATCTACTGTATCAGGGATGGAGAGTTTCTATTAAAAATATATCAACACCCTCATAAAGACCATTTTTCCCTTACAATTTATTCTGAGTAATAACATCCAAGCCACAGACTTGTTGACAATCAATTTTTGCTTCTTCATGAGATTCAACTGAAGAGTATCTGTTTCTTAATAACGGAAATGGTTCAAACACAAAGTAACATTCAATTACCAGGTGTGATGACATTACACACCCCATGATGCTTCTTCTTTTGTGGTGACATAGCCACATATCAGCCATCGGCCCTATGGGCTTGCTGCTGTATTTGCATTTTAGTTCCCAAATGGGTTTAATTGACTCCAAACGTGGGTAATATAAATATTGAAGCTCAGCTAAATCATGAAGGATGTCTCCTGGGTATAGATATGTAAAAGTCACTTAGATGCTGATGAGGGGCACCCTCTTGACCCTGTTTCTCATCAGAGAAAATATTGGAAGGCAGGAAACTGTGAGTCTGATGGCTTGAGTAAATAAAAACAGTGTCTCCTGCTTCTTCTGGAAGCTGGCTGGGGTGGGCTGTTGTAATTAGAATTTTTATCCTCCTAATTTCCTTCCCTCCCCTTCTTCTAGTAACAGAACCCCTCATGGGGAACTCCTTCTGATAGATGAATTTGGAGCCGGCCTCTTCCCCTGCCCGAGGGGAAGGAACGTGACTTAAGCTTGGTCTCCCAGAGAAACCCAAGCCCCAGGCCAGAGCGATTACTGCAAGGACCAACACCCACTGGAGCCAGGCAGGCAGCCCTTCTCCCCACAGGCACGTTGCTGGAATCATCAGAAAAGAGACACTCTCTGTGGATTGCTAGCTTCATCACTGGGAAGATGTATACCCAGGTGTGTCGGCAGCCACTCTGCTACCACGTGGAGAATCTGCTTGAGAATGAAGCAACTCAGGGGGCAGCAGATTCAAAAGGTAGGGAGGCAGCTTCCTGATGTCACTGAGTGTGACCCTCAAGCCTAGGCAGCCCTGGTCTTCCCTGGTACAGGAAACATATGTTACATTATACTGAGTTTCTGTGCCCTACAGCTAAAAATATCCTAATACAGACACTGAGAGGGGAAAAGCGTCACCTACATCTAGGCTAAAAGAAAACACTTGTTTCTTCTACTCGTAATACTTCTGACAACAAATGTTTTCCACATTTGGTTTGCTTGGGTTTTCCACACCAAGCAATTCTGATACTAAGTATCCGAATCAGCACAGACTCCACAGGTCAAGGGCTCAGGACCACAAGACTGCCCCTCACTGCAGACACCAATCCCAAGTCTGGGCCTCTGGGACCTTTGACCAGCTAACTGCCTGTAAATGAAGGCTTCCCATGACACCCTTCTCGGGTTCCATAATTTGCTAGAACAGCTCACAGTACTCAGGAAAACACTCTACTCACTATTATTGGGTTTATTATAAAGGATACAACTCAGGAAGAGCCAAATGGAAGAGCTGCATAAGGCAGGGTACTGGGGAGAATGGGGAAGAGACTTCCATGCTCTCTCTGGGTGCACAGCCCTCCCAGCACCTAGATGTGTTCACCAACCCAGAGACTTTCTTTATCCTGTTGTTTAGGGGCTTGCAGAGGTTCCATTACCTTGGCATGATTATTTAAATCATTGGCCATTGGTAATTAGCTCAATCTTTAGCCCCTCTCTATTCCCCGGAGGCCAGGGAGTGGGGATGAAAATCCTAACCCTCTAACCATAGGTTGGTTCCCCTGGCAACCAGCCTCCATCTTCCTCCGAGAGTCCCTTTATTAGACAAAGTCAAGTATGGTTGAAAGGCTTTGATATGAACAACAGAAGATGCCCCTATCAACCATGTTGGGAAATTCCAAGAGTTTAAGGAGCTCTGTGTCAAAAACCAGGGATAAAGACCAAATACATATTTTTTACTATGTCACAATTTCACATAGACAAATATTGCTTTATTTTTAAAGATGAAGTCCTTTTGAGCTTAGGTTGTCAGCTAAACTTTAATGTGTGTAGTAAGGAAAACAAAGTTTTTTAATTCATTTTTTATTTTTGTTTTTATCTTGTTTTATTGGTGTCCTAGGAACGTTAAGATACAATAGAACAAGGGACATAAAGGGACATAAGTTGTCTTAAATGGCATTTCTTTAATCAAGTGTTAAGGAAGCAAGGGTTCCCAGGGATAGTGCTGCTTAATAGGACTGTGCCTCCCATGTCTGGACATTTCCGCCCTTGGCCACAAAATAGCCCTCTCTGCTGTTATCACCCAAGGGCCTGAAATCCATGGAGAATCGAGATGTTGGCCCATCATTAGAATCTGACCTGCTTGGATTAGAAAAGTTGGCCACCCCGTGGCAGAATAGCAGTTCCTGATATGTGAACCACGGCTCATGGGTTATCTGGAGGCTGGTTTCTCCAGACGCTGCTATTAATAAGATAATTGCTACATGTTCCTCCCTGACTTGAATACGTTGTGGCAACCCTCCCTGCAATCCCCTAAGAAAGTATAACAACTCTAGCACTTTTGCTTTAAGAAAGTTATTTTGGGGGATTCTTTTGGGTTTTGGGGGGAGCAGCAAAAAATAAACTAAGAGGAATCAAATGTTGTAGGGCATGTCCATTCAACAAATGTGGATTCAGAGTCTCTTTCAAGAAAAAGGTTACTCTAGGGAGGGTGGGAAGGGGAAAGAGACATAGAAAAGTGAGCCATCAGCCTGTCCCCGCTGAGTTTGCAGTCTAGTTGGAGGTGGAGGAGAGACATTAGGCAAGGAAGATAAGACAAACACACACATCTGAAAAAGAGAGCAAAAATATGCCATAAGAAGGAAAAAGACATCAAAAATACCAAGGTAATATTCAATAGGCAGAAGAGAGAGATTTTTCTTAAAGGCTGTTCTCCATCTCAAAGCAGTAAGGTAGCTGCTTTGAGATGCATTTATTTAAGTGTTTCCCAAAGTTTGTCCTATAAAACACTAGTCTTATGAGATGCACCTTAGGAAAAAAAGGTTCTATGAGAAATACATTTAGGAAATGGTAATTTCCATTTTGCCACTATTATCTCAACTTAGAAATTCATAGCGTACCTTAGCTTACTAAAGCCTCTGATTAGTCCTGCTATAAAGAAATCTATTTAACTTTAATTAACCCACTATTTCCCAAACTTATCTGACCACAGTCTCAGGGGAATTTTCCATGGAAAACACTCTGAAACGTGGTAATATATGTCACCTAAGGAAAGAGCTGTACAAACCCAGACATTCTTCAAAATCTCTCAGATTATTGCCTCAATTGTTGGCTTCAAATTATTTGGTAGAGTAAACTTTGTTCCGCCAGAAAAAAAGAAAGAAAGAAAGAAGGAAAGAAAGAAAGAAAGAAAGAGACAAAAAATGTCATGAACTTTCTAAAGAGAGAGACCACATTCTACTAAAATTTCAGAAGTATTTAAAATTTGACATGAGCTATAAATAGTGGAGAGTGGATATCTTCAAATTTCTGTTTAAAAAAAGCTTGTGCACATCTGTGTGTGTATGTATATATACACAAACACACATATATATACTCACACATATGTATGTATATATCTCCTTTATATACTGATCACTAATAAGCACTTTCACATTTATGTAGTTTTAAAATATATTTATATTAAGATACAACTTAACCTGTTGTTCTCACTGTGAATGACTAAGCTCTCATTTAAAAAGACGAGAAAGGTGAATGAAAAGGAAAGAGAAGGGGAAGGATCAAATGGGAGTGATCAGGATCTCTAAGAACCTGGCCTGGGTCGATTTTGAGAACCAGAGGAAGGCCAAACATTGACATGACACAAAAGAATGTGTTTATCATCATTTGACAGTTGCTCTACATCTGCCTAATGATGCCATTCTCACCTCTGAGCTTCTCTGACCCCCTTGGTGTCTCCACTCATTGAAGCTCTTCCTACAGTACCGTCTTCAACAGACTCTCTCCCATCATATTACCTGGAGATGGGCTTACTCAGAATAACCAAGTGCAGATGCTGTTCCCCTTGGGATCATCAGTCAATAAACTTATAATTTGGAGCCTGGGATGGGTAGGGGGTCCTAAGATTCACTCTTTTTCACCTGTAGGTTATAAGCACAGGGAGAAACTGACACAAGAAGCTGGTGGCCAAAAAGAATCAAGGACCATAGGCTCCTCACTTGGGCCAAGGCTTCCCCCTAACACAGGATGAGAGAACACAGCTTGGGCTGAGGCTGCAGTGGAGCTTTTCCTTCTCTGATTCTAGACCTTGAGACTTGTCCAGAGCACTGCAGGACCACAGGCCTAACCCGGATGCCTATCACTGCATGGAGAGAGTGCAAGGGTGGGAGAGAAAGCACCTCCTCCTAGGAAGCCCTGAGCAGTAGGTTTACTGATTGGAAATGAGAAGTGGGAGAGCTGGTGCCAGCCACCTCGCCAGGGCCAGAGAACTTTCCAGACTCAAGTAGAGCCCTTGAACCCTGGCCCCACCCAGTGGCAAAGGCCTGGATAGTGGCTATTCAGCTCTCATCCTGGGCATACGGCCAGGAGCCCATCAGCAGGGAGAAGGAACTCACACTACTCTCTTGAACATCCACCCTCTGTGGGAGGGGAACAGAGATCTTTCTAGAAACTCACACAAGGAAAAAAGTTCCCCCTTATGTACACCATGAGTACAAACACATATAACCTGTACCCTGCAGAATTCTATATTTAAAAGGACCATAATAAGGTCATTGAGGCTTGATCTTAATTTGTGGAACCATAGGCCCTGCTCTTTGTGAGGCCTCCAGTGGTGTGAGAGGTGGCTTCCCGGCCTATGAATACTCCCAAAACCCTTCCAATCTGCATCGCTGGGCTACCCCATTCTGAAGGGGGGCCATGAGGTGGCATCATTTTACCTACACAGCTCTACCCTAACTGGCAAGAAAACAATTCTTTTGATATCTTTCATTTGGAGATGACCAGATGGATGGATTGGGGTTATTTCTCAAGAATTGTGTTTCTCTAGGCTTGGCACCTAAGGTAAGTACTAAGAAGATGGGTTTTTACTGTAAGCACCCAGAGGTCAGGGTCTGTACTCAGTTTTGTAGAACACACAATGGTATTTGAATGCTACATTTAATGAAAAGCTATCGTGAGGTCAAGAAATGTTGATAGAGTCTCTGTCGTCAAACAATCTGATGTTTGACTTACCTGATATTCTTTACATTTTATCCCTTTTCAAGTTAGCAGGTGCTCTTTGCCCTACATGCCTCTTTTTTCTACCACCAAATAGTGCCTTTTCTTTTTGGGTCACTTCAGATCCCATATTTGAGACTCATGCAAAATAATTCAACTTCGTTCCTGGGTCTCACGGAATTCATATAGAGTATCTAAAAATCATGACAGGTAGGAGTTGTTAACTTTCTCTGGACCACTTTAAGGGAAGACTTAATGAAGGACAATTAACTGGAGCTAATACTTTATCGATGAATTGGGGTGATAAACAAGAATAAAGCAAGAGCACAGCCCAGAAGTCCATGCCAAGGAAAACCTAAAACTATTGATAAAACAGATAGAAATTGTAAATATTTTTAATCAATACTGACTTTGGCATATGAATAAATGCTTGACTAGTGCATCTTACTACTTATAATTCAGTTTTGAACTTCCATAAGATGTCCTAAGACCATCTGAGAGGAAATTGGAGTAAAATGCCTAAATCAAAAAAATCATCATCTTTATGGCATTTGTACTGGAATTATTTCTAGAATAATGCATCTTCACAGCTATAATTCAAATTAAGTTTTAGTCTATTGGTTTAAGTGAAGTGTATCTGAAATTTAGAAGTTGTTACAGCCCTCAATCCCACATAATGGTAGTTAAAAACCTTAGAGAAAATTCAATTATAGTAGAAGAGAGTTTTGTTCCTTTTTTTCTTCTTAAAAATAGACTTCATTTGGAGACCAGCTAAATATATAGCAGCTTCAAAATTTCCAGCCCAATGTCTATAAAAATGGAGTGGGTTACTAATCCAGAAATGCTATAGAGGGACACCTAGATTGTTAAATATGACATAAGAACATTAAAAGAGAATTTAATTCTCTAAGAGTAATTCTTGCTCAGGTAAAATACATCTGTCAAAGCTTTAAATATATCCCATGACAAAATGATTATACAAATTTCTTTAAGTACATGTGGCATCAGAAAGAATCCAGAAAGGGCCCAGTAATGCTGAGGGCTAGAGGTCTCACCTTTCATCTTAAAGAACCTAGAAAAGGGAAGAGGCATTAAGCCTCCAGGATGCTGGCACATGGTCTACCAAGGACAGCTCCATGCTGGCAGTTGTTTAAGGGGCTCCTGCTGCCCTAGAGAAGGGCTCTGGCTGCCTGGTGATTTAGCCACCTCTTATCTTCCTCTCCACACCCACCTACCTAACTAGGGCCATTCTTCAAGCTATAAGTTTCTCTTGGAGAGGTGCAGGGTAGGAAATGGGTTAGGAGGTGAGGTAAGGGGTGGGGTTCTGAGGAAGGGATTACAGAATTATTTAGAGTCCAAGATTAGAGATTATTCATCCAAATATCTCAGTTTGGTGTGAAAAAATTAGATCCAAAGAAATTAAATGGCTTGCCCGAGTTCAGAAACCTAAGTCACAGTGGACCCACCTAGAACTCAGGCTACAGATTCTGAGTCTCTGGCAGCTTCTTCTACACAAGAGCCTGCACGCCCTGTTCTCCTGGGATGGGCATCCCCTTATCATGACCTTCTCTCCTCCAGGCGGTAGATGTCTTGGACCGGCTGAACTGACTGGAGTCACAAAAGGACCTGGCCTTGATGTCTGAAGGGTGACCATGAGCTTTCGGGCTGGATTTTCACTCAGTTGTAGAATAAATCTTTATTTATAGGATTCCACTGAAAGCAAGTTCAAGTGTGTCAAATTTATTAATGTCAGTCTTAGAGCTTCTGCACACAGTGCTTTATCGATATACGCATTATGCAACACGCCTGGGCTGCGAGCCGGTGTGCAGGGGAAAACCAAGGGCTACAGCAACCCCACAGGTGTCTCAGTCACTGGGAAGCCCCCAGGTAATGACTTGTAGCCTCCAACTACAGTTTTGTTGTTCCTCCAGTGGGACAGCATTAAATGGATCGGAAGATAGCACCACAGCTATCACCCCTTCTACAGCCTTGACGAAAACAGTTCTGAGAATTCGTTGACTGGGACAGGCTGGAAGGAAGGAACGCTTCCTGGAGAAGTCTGGATGTGAGCTGGGCCTCAAAACGTGAAGAAAATGACCTTGCTTAACATAGATCAGGGTTTCTCAACTTTTTTTCATCGTCCCTCCCCCACAAAGAGCCTTTTTAGACTTTTCCTAATCACCCCTTTCAAAACCAAATATTTAAGAAAGGATACAGCAAATATGAAATATACAATAGATTTGTTTACCCCAATAGCAAAGCCAACTTTCCAGTTTGGAGTTAACGGTTGTGGGGAAAACTGAACATTTATGCATATTAACATTGTGCCAAGAGCCTTGATTTATTTCAAAACCATGAAGATTCCATTTCTCTAAGCAAATTTTGGAGATTTTCTTTAAGAGAATCATTTGTTTGCTATTCTATTGAATGATGCTTTATCTCCTTTGTGTGTATGTGTGTGTGTGTGTGTGTGTGTGTGTGTTTCAGTCTTATAGCTTCTCATCCCCTTTATTTATTTTTATTAGTTTCATATGTATTCAAAGAGATTTGCAGAGTAAGTCAAATCCATTTGTATTTTTAAGGATGCTGCAGTTTTTCAGAATCAATGTATTTTTTAATGAATTTTTAAAACATACACTAGAAATTGTATTAACATTTTAAAGGGGAGAGTAATAATACCAAATTTGTTTGCATTCCATTTAAATCATGTATGTGAAATGAACTATGTCCTACAACTATCTCTTGCAGAATACTGAAGGATGGAGCAGGAAGGAAGAGCTCCCTGTGGTCCTGTGAGATTTCCACTGGCTTTCTCATAATCCCCAGACAGTGCCGGTTTCCTTTCAAATTCTGTGGACTGCCTGGTAGATTAGGCATGGTTATGGCTGCCACCAGAAGCAGACCCAGTTTTTATCCCATCTGTGCTCTCTCCCAACTACAGAATGGGGACCATGCTTTCTTTAATTGCAAACAGCATTCTTTCTCCTTGGTCAGAAAATTTTGTCCATGACGGGTCAGTACCTCAAGCACTTCCCTTTTTATGTCCTTGGTTATCACTGATTCCCAGTTATTGGGATCAGGGCACTGAGGAGTTAGCTTTATCAAATTACTGGTTATAAAATATATGGGAATCGTGCAATAGCTGCTAGTCATCCTAGGAGGACAGAATTTCATAAAGACGATATTAGGCATCCGACTTTGCCTTCTGTTTTGGACTCCTAATCAGAGAAGGCTAAAATCCTGCTGCTGGACACAGTGCATGATGAACTGAATTAATGACTCAAGCTACACATTTTTTTTTTTTTTTTTT
>NW_020175413.1:1429815-1516689 GCF_003031525.2 Neophocaena asiaeorientalis asiaeorientalis | reverse complement strand
TTTTTTTTGCGCGGTACGCGGGACTCTCACTGTTGTGGCCTCTCCCGTTGCGGAGCACAGGCTCCGGACGTGCAGGCCCAGCGGCCATGGCTCACGGGCCCAGCCGCTTTGCGGTATGTGGGATCTTCCCGGACCAGGGCACGAACCCGTGTCCCCTGCAACAGCAGGCGGACTCTCAACCACTGCGCCACCAGGGAAGCCCAAGCTACACATTTTTATTAAGCATCTTCTGAGTGCTAGCACTTCTCTGAAGACCTGATCTGAAATGATTAGGAATAGTATGTGTCATCATGAAGCAGTACTGATGTCTGCTAAGTATTTGTTGAGAAGATTTCCAAAATATTCTGATTAGAATCTGTACCTTTTATGGTGAAGGCCCTGTGCCTTTAGGAGTTTTTCTAGTAAAAAACACTTTCTCGATCTTAAGTGGCTGCCCCCTCCCTGATTCTTTCTCTCATCTTCCCTGTCAGAGGATTGAGGAAGAGAAGACCACCTCAACATCCTTGAGGAAAACAGTTCTGAGAATGAGTTGACTGGGACAGGTTGTAATTTCCTACCATTCCTAAGGAGTTGCTAAGCAAATATTATAAAACAAACAGAAAGGGGGATACATTCATTTCACTTCCAACAAAGGAAAACAAAAAGTTAGCTCCCTGGATACGAGAAATAAAGGAAAGAGGGGGAGTTATCCTCTCCATGTTTGTTTTCTAAATAGGATTTGAGCCTCATTTGCCTTTTTTGGTTTGGTTTGGTTTGGTTTTTGCTTCAGATGAGAAAAAAATGGGAGGTGTGGTCAAGAAGAAAGGCATGGAACACACCAAGTCGCTGTCCTCTGTTAACTCTCCAGGGCAGAGGCGGAGGTGGAGACTTAAGGCAGCCTCTTATAGGTGAGGAGGAAGCCACAGTGGCCTGGGCCTCACACAAAGCCAGAGCAAAGGACCCTCCCTGGTTTCATAGTGAGAAAAAGAAGTCAGGTTTCTCTCTGAATAGTAGTACAAGATGAAAGATCACCCGCGTGTCACTGAGATTCCCACATGTACTGTGAAAGACACAAAGAATAACAGATCTGGCTGCTAACTGGGGGAATCTATCGTCTCCTCTGGTACACACATAAGCTATTCCCCACAGGAAAGCAAGGCAAGGACAAAGGTAGAATATATGCCAAATTTGCCATGAATGGTTCTTAACACAGGTAGTGTAAGATGCCTTTCTCTCTCATGTCTTTGGCTATGGCTCAGGTTTCCTAAATTTTTATCCCCATCCTTGATCTCTCCACTGGACTCTTGATTTGTGTATTTAACTGCTTATTTGACATCTCCACTTGTATATAAATAAGAATACCAAACTTTTCTTCCTAGACCTCTTCCTCCCCCTGTCCTCTCCATTTTAGCAGTGATTTTTTCCCCCTTACATAGCATCTTGAGTCAAAAGCCTGGGAATCATCTCTGATGTCTTTTTTTTGCACCCCAGATCCAGTCCATCAGACCCTCCTGGCTCTACCTCCAAAGCTTAACCTGAATCCATCCATCTCTCACCATGGCCACATCATCACTATCTCTGGCTTTTACAACCGCAAAGGCCTCCTTCACTCACTCCTGTCCCTCTATGATCTGTTATCCATAATGTAGCCAGAGGTCATTTCCCATCCCCTCTCAGGACATTTGCAAGAATATTTCTTGGTCGAGAATGTACTTCTCTCAGCCCTAACACTGCTGGCATCATCCCCATCCTTCAGGGGCCCTCAACTCAGAGTGGTCCATCTCGATCTCCTCATCTGAGGAGCACTCAGTCATTCTCTGTCCCTCCACCCAGTTTTATTAAAGAACTTTATTACAAATGGCTATGTTATTTCTTGCTTGTGTTGATTGCCTTGCTTCCCCTCAAGGATTAAGCTCCGGAGAGGAAAGACTGGGTCCTTCTATTCAGTTGCTATGTGTGTAGGAACCAGAATAATGCCTGGCACAGAGTAAGTACTTAATAAATGGTGATCGAGTAAGTAACCAGATAAATAAATGAATGTCCCAATCCTTTGCATTGAAGCCAACCAACACAGCAACATGAAGGCAATGAAAACCCCCAAATGTGTCTGTAGGAAAGCCCTCCTTGCCCTCTCACAGTTCATATATGCGCCCTCATCGCAGGCTCTATCTCTCATTTATGAACCTGCTCCTGCCCTTCGGGCTGGTGTTGTCACGAGACCCCACTAACTCCCACCTCTGCTTATTCTAGAATGGGGAGCACACACGTGGGACGGCCCAGGGGGTGTCCTGCAGCAGGCGAGACCCTCTGGAACCCACAGCCCACCCTCCAGTCCCCACGCTTGTACTGGTGCCTCTGCTCTCCCTCAGGGGTCTTCAGAGAAAGTCACAAGATAGCACCACAGCTATCACCCCCTTCTACAGCCTTGATGGAAACAGTTCTGAGAATTCGTTGACTGGGACAGGCTGGAAGGAAGGAAAGCTTCATGGAGAAGTCTGGATATGAGCTGGGCTGCAAAACGTGGTGAAGGAAATGACCTCGCTTAACATAGATTAGTGTTTCTCAACTTATTTTCATCATCATCCCTCCCACACAAAGAGCCTATTTAGACTTTTCCTAATCGCCCCTTCCCATAAAATCTAAATGGCACCAACACACTGTATATCTGTCTATGTCCTATGACATTTTAGAGGTCCACAAATCATTGCAATATCTAAGACTTTTCTCACCCATGCTCCCCACCTCTGAGAACCAATTTTTGACTCCTTGAGGAAACATCACTCTGTAGAGAATGCATGTCACACATATGTGTTTCTCTTGTATAAATGATGATGTTCCTCTGATAGCTTATTCTATGTTGGTGGACAAATTTCTTCTTTAAGAAAGATCTTTTCCAGTGTGGGTTACTTAAGGAAATGTTTAGATCCTCTTGGGGGAAAAAAATTGAACCCCTCAAAAAATGAGCCTAGGTTGGCAGAAGAGGAGACGCTTCACCTCTCCTGTGGCTTTGCTCTTGGCTTTAGACTTCAAGGAGTTCAGATGTTAGAAGGGTTAAGCCAACCAACACAGCAACATGAAGGCAATGAAAACCCCCAAATGTGTCTGTAGGAAAGCCCTCCTTGCCCTCTCACAGTTCATATATGCTCCCTCATCACAGGCTCTATCTCTCATTTATGAACCTGCTCCTGCCCTTCGGGCTGGTGTTGTCACGAGACCCCACTAACTCCCACCTCTGCTTATTCTAGACTGGGGAACACACACGTGGGACGGCCCAGGGGGTGTCCTGCAGCAGGCGAGACCCTCTGGAACCCACAGCCCACCCTCCAGTCCCCACGCTTGTACTGGTGCCTCTGCTCTCCCTCAGGGGTCTTCAGAGAAAGTCACAAGATAGCACCACAGCTATCACCCCTTCTACAGCCTTGAAGAAAACAGTTCTGAGAATTCATTGACTGGGACAGGCTGGAAGGAAGGAAAGCTTCCTGGAGAAGTCTGGATATGAGCTGGGCTGCAAAACGTGGTGAAGAAAATGACCTCGCTTAACATAGATTAGTGTTTCTCAACTTATTTTCATCATCATCCCTCCCACACAAAGAGCCTATTTAGACTTTTCCTAATCGCCCCTTCCCATAAAATCTAAATGGCACCAACACACTGTATATCTGTCTATGTCCTATGACATTTTAGAGGTCCACAAATCATTGCAATATCTAAGACTTTTCTCACCCATGCTCCCCACCTCTGAGAACCAATTTTTGACTCCTTGAGGAAACATCACTCTGTAGAGAATGCATGTCACACATATTCGCCCCTTCCCATAAAATCTAAATGGCACCAACACACTGTATATCTGTCTATGTCCTATGACATTTTAGAGGTCCACAAATCATTGTAATATCTAAGACTTTTCTCACCCACGCTCCCCACCTCTGAGAACCAATTTTTGACTCCTTGGGGAAACATCACTCTGTAGAGAATGCATGTCACACATACGTGTTTCTCTTGTATAAATGATGATGTTCCTCTGATAGCTTATTCTATGTTGGTGGACAAATTTCTTCTTTAAGAAAGATCTTTTCCAGTGTGGGTTACTTAAGGAAATGTTTAGATCCTCTTGGAGGAAAAAAATTGAACCCCTCAAAAAATGAGCCTAGGTTGGCAGAAGAGGAGACGCTTCACCTCTCCTGTGGCTTTGCTCTTGGCTTTAGACTTCAAGGAGTTCAGATGTTAGAAGGGTGAGAGATGGCTCCTGAGTCATGTCAAGCTGGACACTGGGAAGGCTGCCTTTCTTGGAGCAGATATTACCTAGAAATTAGAAAGAATGTTTGGTGAGCTAAATTAATTTTTCATGTTATTCTATGTTTATACACATTTGCTATGTCTGTGACTTAATGTGTCAGCAAGAGTAGGCAAGAAAAATGGGAAGTAAGATGGGAAAATGGACATGCTATGGGTCATTTAGTTGGATCAGTGAGGGCCATGGACCCCTTTTCCTGAAGATGTAAGGACAGCTTCATAAAAGAGATGAAAACCAATCATTGCCTATGTCTCAGTTTTGCATAGAACTAACAAGTGCTTGTAGCCTTGACCTTAACTGGACGAAACTGGCCTGTCTCCTTCCTTCCTTCACTCATTCTTTCAACAAATATTTGAGTGTCAAGCGTTTGTGAATAATATAAAAAAGCAAAGGTCAAGATCAATTGACTTTTCCCCCAAAGAGCATACAGCCCATGAGGAAATCACACAAATGATGAGATTCATGGAGTGACTGTGATGTTCCCCAGCTCCAGGCTCCATACTGAGACCCACCGAGGACACTCACTGTTTGCTGTTTTTCAAGGATGAACTCACCCTTTGGGAACTTAATGCTGCTTATACTTCCGAATTCAATGTTTTTGAAGAACATAATCAAGTGGCATAATGTCAAGCTGCTACCTAAATTAAGGTCTCTTCTCTCATTTCCCTCTCCCCACAAAATCAGCGATTACAATCAAAGAAAAAAGTACCTTTGTTTAACAATTAAAACATAGGTTTTAATTAACCTATGTTTGTGCCCCATTGAAGATACCTCTACTAAGAGTACGTCTAATGAGTCCTTCTGCTCTGGTGCCTGGAAGAATAGACAGGCAATAAGCCAATGGCCTGATGCCCCACAGTTGCTTCATTCTTAAGACCTTAAATCTCAAGGAAATCAAGTCTGTACATGGGATCCCAGGAGCTGGGGCTTGCTCCAGACAGCTTCTGAGCACACAAGATTGTCCAGAGAACAAGACAGAGGAGGCTGACCCTGAAAGTTGGGAGACCGAGACTTTTTTCCTGGCTATTTCTTAAAGGAATTATGTCAGTTTCAGAAGGTGTTGTAATGACATGCTCCTCATCTGTTGACTTTTTGCATCCTTAGGACCAACCGGGGTTTGTAGATCTCCTTGACCACCAGCCAGTTCTCACAGCCAACTGCAGCCAGGCAGCTGCTGTGCAGGAGCCTGATGAATCTTCTGGTTCTGTTCAGAAGTTGCAGAGGCCAATACAGTGGCTAGCCTGCTGAATGAGTCCTCAAGGAACCCAATTCTAAAAGTGTAATTCTAAAACTGCTGAGCCTGCTATGCAGTTAACCCTTCCCTCTATGTGACCTAACACGTTGTGCTAAAGCTCCCACTTCACAGCCTCCTCTAAGTGGCCATCACCATGTCTCAATCCTCTGTTGTAGAATTCTTACAAAAATCCTTATCTTGTCCATAGAAGAGCAGAAGTGTGTAGGGCAGGGAGACTTTGGGCTGCAAGCGTGTTTCAATAGTGTGGTTCTCAGGTCTGATATGCCTGTGCTTCTACATTGCAGGCACCTATCACGGGGAAACGACCTTGAAGACTCACCGTGAACTGTCCTTTACCCTTAGTTGATCTAACACTGTTTATCAAGCTGACCTGTAGCATTGGAGATCAAATTGTTCTCCAGGCAGGAAGAGAAAATTCCTTTTGAACATTATGAATTCTTACCTTGGGCTTCCCAGGTCAGCTGCTAAGTTTCAGAAGGACTTGAGGACTTTGAGGCTGCTACACACCTTCAAAGTCCTCCTGGCCACTGCCTCTCCACCTTCTGGCCACTTGATGCTTTTCTCCACTGCATTCACAAGTAGGCCACTGCCATGGTAGAGAAAGTAACCAGCTAAAAGATATCTTCCATTAGTCCCTTTCAGAAAGTTCCAGAATCCCATCAGATCCCCAAATTCCATCAGTTCAAACAAACAAACAAACAAAACATGTATCGACACATAAATGAATCACCTCTCAAAAACACAGTACAGATTGACTGCTTTTCTCTGATAAATTTCCGCATGATCTTCGATTTTCCAAAGATGAGTAAAAAGTCTGCATTTCTCTCTTGCTTCATTTAATTTGAGCTCAAATTTAAATGCAGTGTTTCCTTTAGAAACGATTGCAGCCTGAGTCTTTTATGGCCAGTTTCTAGCTACAAACTCAAGCTTATTTGTGAACTTAAGTTTTAAAATAATGTTGAAATAGAACTTAAAAACTGAGGTTCTAGTGGGTTGTTTAAAGAAGAACTTAGTAAAGAAATGAAAAAGATAAGGAAATAAAGTTTGGTGTATGAAACTGAGTATGCTGTTTCATAACAGCCATACCTCTGAAACGCATTACGTGAATAGCTAAAACTGCTGATGGCTTTTGAAATTTGCTGAGAATAAATTTGAAATCATATTTCCATGGAAGTAATTGCCTATCCTCTAGAACAATGGTTCCTAACTTTTACAAAGATCCTTTTTGAGTACCAAGAAATTTAGTGAGAACTCTCTCATGGTTGGAAAAACGTAGAACACATGCAGAGGGAGACTCACAGGCCTTTGCATTAATTCCACAACCCCTCAGGAATCTGGGTCCCACTGGCTGGCTTCCACTGATTCTGTGCTGGGAGAGCCATAAAATTATCCGGAAATGATGGCCCCTACGCAGACATCCTAGAACACGTTCACTGTTGGCCTTAAAACTTCAGATTACTGTGTGTCCACCAGATTTGCCTATGTCAGAAAACAAATATCTTCCATTTTTTTCTTTTAGTCTTGACACATAGGCTACTATGGATGCTTTATACCCTCTCAATTTACCTTCCTAGTGCTCTCTAATTAAATCTAACAACTGTTCACCTTCTTCTCAAGCATAAGGTTGAATTGTGAGAACCCAGAGAATTCAGGAAAGACCTTTCTATATGCAAATAATAAATGTGATAACTTATCATTCCCACCATCGGGATGATTATCCACATAAGTCTTAACTGTGCTATTGAGAGCCACATTAAATCATTCCACTAGTCCATTGCATTATGGGTAATAAGCCAGTATTTTTACATACTTAACATGATGACACTTTCACAGGAAATTCACACCTCAGCCTGTCTGCAAGAATCTCTGGAAGAAATTCAGGCCAAAAATGACCCATGCCAACCCTTGCCTACTTCATGGGCATAAGAACACAATGTCATACTGCTTCTCAATACTTTATGCCTCTAAAACGAACAGTTTGCCATTTTGAGAGGGATTTTCTCATTTCCACCCTCTCTAGAAGACCTTCCCATGGACAGATCGGAAATATTGCAGCTCTTGTTTAGACATTCTTCTTTCCCAGCCTCTGGCATGCCTCCCAACCTGTACATCATTATGCATCTGCCTTTGGGTAATAGAATCATAGACATTATTGGGGTTGCATGAATTAGGGAATCTATAAACTTGGATGGGAAAAAAATTACATCTTTATTTTCACTAACCTCTAACTGAAATTGAGCATTTCCTTCAAATGTGAAAGCAGGCAGGAAACCACAGTAGTTTCGGGAACTTTATCACCAAGAGAAATCACAGGTATTTTCACATCACATTAAGGCTGTACAGATGTCTGAAAATATTTACTCTCATCACTATTTCAAACTTTAGGTAGCTGTAGACCTACCATGAGTTGGAGCTTGCTATTTAATATGGAATAAAGAAGCCCATACATTACTAAATCACCAAATATATATATATATATATATATAGGATATAGGGGGTATATATATTTGGTAATTATATTTTACCACAATTGGTATTCTTTGTAATCCTATGTAGTTCATGTATTTAAAAACATGATTTGGAAAAAGGGTCCATGGGTCTCATCAGATGGCCAAAGGGGTCCAGGGGACAAAGAAAGGTAGGAATTCTTTCCTTGAAGATGTGTGTCTTTGAATCATCACTGCTTCTTCCACATCCTTGAAGACCCTGTGATTGGTTCCATTGCTCTTAATACCCCACTTCAAGGAGCCCTGGTTTACAATCTGTGAGCCCAGGCTTCCTTGGATGGGGCTAGTTCTGCCTCCACAAGCAAGAGACATTCTGAGCAGAAGGCCTGTCCAGGTGGACTGATCTCAGTAGACACCCTTTGTGGCTTTTCACCATTTTTGGAAATGCCAAGGATCTCAGGCAGTGCAGAAACATGCCCTGGCCCCTCATTCATTCCGACGAATGCTTAAGAGGCCCTTGGAGAACATTTCATCTGCCTCCTAATTTCACAGTCAAATCAATAGAATCAAAGAGCAAAATGCCCTGCCTCAAAATCCACAGTTAGCTAATAGCCCTGACTCCCAGGAAAGCTCTCTTCTATATACTACACACGGGCACAGAGCAACAATCATTTACATTGACACTGTACTCGTTATATACTATGTACTGTTTCAGGTGCTTTTCGTGTGTAATTTCTTTAATTATCACAATGACCTTATTGGTAAGTTCTGTGATGATCCTCATCTTACAGATGGGGAAACTGAGGCCAAGAGTGGTTGAGGAACTTATGATGTTACACAACCAGTAGATGATGGAGCCAAGATCCCAATCGGGCAGGCAGACTCCTCTCAGACCTTTGACCATCCTGCCTCTCCAGCCAGGCAGCTGTGGAAGCTGATGACAAAACCCCAAGTTAAACTGAGCAGAAGTAATCTCACAAAGCTCGGGTTTCCTCACCTTGTCAATTAGGGATAGAAAGACCCACCCTGCAGGGCTGCTCTGAAAGTTAAGTTAAACATATACAGCAAGCGCTAAGTGTGTCTGCTACATAAGCTCCTAAAAATGGTAGTTATTATCATTTTTGCTATTACTTTTATCAAGCTGGGCACAAAAGATTGCAGACAAAGATGAAGCAGATGGTGAAAACCAAAACTTTGAGAGTAAGGGCATGAGCAGAAAACCATGGCCCCCAAGTGGAACAGAGGTCAAGCAATCCAGCCCACATTTGCATCAACCTATTGATACTGAGAAGGGCCCTTTGGGGCTCTTGGGCACAAAAGCCTTTCTGTGTCCCCCATTTCTTTGATTACAGGAAATAGGCTTCATTCAGCCTCCATGACCTCCCCTAAGTTCCAGCAGGCAGATTCAAGCTGTTGTTAATTAAGGAAGGGAGGGGATGTGAGACAAGGAAGAAAGGGTCAAGAGAAACAATAGTGCAGCCCTGGGGCAAGGTCTTGGCTCCCCATCAAGGGATACACGTAACAATATATTTGAGCTGTTCTGCAGATACTGAAACCCGCACCAGGTGGGGGAAGTTAATGCTTGACAAGGGTGTGCTGCCCACAAGCACACAGACCCCAGACCGGTTAGAACCAAAAGGTTGATGATGCTGATTCCCAATTACCTCACCACCAACCAATCAGAAGAGTGCTCACGAGCTGATCACATCCTCTTTGAACCATTACTATAAAACTTCTCACTACCCTTTTCAAGTTGGGACACAGTTTTGAGGGCATTAGCCAGCCCTCTGTGGCCCTTTACCTGGCAAAGCAATAAAGCTATTATTTTTTACTTCACCCAAAACTCTGTCTCCAAGATTTAATTCGGTGTCGGGATACAGAGGCCAGTTTCAGCTTCACTACGAGATTCCTCCAAACCCATAAGGTTTAAAACTCTACCCATTGTCTCTCTTTTCACCAGAATTTGTTCATGTATTCCCTTACTTGGAGAATGTTGCTATATTCAACTTCCTTCCCCTTCTTTCTTGCCCCTCTCTTCCTATCCCACCCACAAACCCTGCCAACCTGTGCCAGAAATATCTCCTATGGTTCAAAATATGATTCAAGCACTAAATTTAATCCCCTCTCAAAATTAGCATCAGATGACAAGAGAATCCATATCAATGCTGGAAAATTGGTAAGGCTGAAAACGACACTCAAATGATACTCAAGGGTTTTCCACGCAATATAGCGAAGTGAGGCCAGCCAGGGAACAGGCTACTCTGGCCCACAACTGCCAAATGCAAGGGGAAACCCACATGGGAAACAAGAGACAACAAGGGCAGGGAGCCCTGGCTAAGCTCCACCAGCAGCTCCTGGCTTGTGGAGCATAAGAAATGAATGTTTGTTTCACCTACCTTAACTTTTCCTTTGGAGAAGCTATCCTACCCTACTGTGTCCCCAACCACAAGACCTGCCACACCCTAACCCCAGGGTTAAGTGTGTGACCATGCTCGGTCAAACAGACTTTTCTTCCTGGGAGTTCGAGGGAGACACACAGGAGAGAAGGCATTTGGAGTTGAATCATCGGGTTGACAGCCACAACTCAGAGACAGATCCAGAAGCCCTTGTTTCTAAGAATCCAGAACTACAGCACGTCCTGTCCTCCCGAGGCCCCGAGGTTCCTTCTTCCTTTGATTCTATAAGGTATTCCAGTATCCTGAGTGTTTATCATATTACTATGCTTCACAGTATACACGTACACTACATAGTTCTTCTACATGGGTCAATATTTCATAATCGAGGTTAAAGAATAAAACAGACAAATAAAGAGAATTTCTAAAAGAGATTCGCTTCAAGACAGTGGGGTGGCACTCACTGTGGATGTAAATAAGAGGAAAGAATTATGTGCTAATTCTGTGAAGGAAAATGGAAACCATTAAAATTATTTGAGAGAGCTAAAGAAATGTAAAATCTAACCAAGTAAGGGAGGAAGTTAGTGAGATCTCAGTGAGACTGAGGCCTTCATTCAACTCACAGTTAATTCGGTAACTGGTGTGAGTTAACTTGAACCGAGAGGACATGGGCTGCAAGGCCATCTCATTTGAAGGGTGTGGTCTAGGAGGCCCTATAGTCTCCCTACAGATGATTATTAAAAGACCCCACACATCCATCTGAAGTACAAGAAGACCTGGGCATCTAGGGCATGGATCCCAGACAAAATTCTCTCAAAGAGAAGTGACATCCTTCTGCTCAGGATGAGAACCCCAATATTCCTGGAATGGTGTATCAGTCAGTTCAGGCTCTCTTAACAAAACACCACAGACTCAATGGACTAAAAAAACAGAAACTTATTTCTCATAGTTCTGGAGGATAAAAGTCCAAGGTGAAGGTGCCCACATGGTCAGGTACTGGCGACGACCCTCTTCCTGGCTTGCAGGTGATGTCTTTGTCCTCACATGGAGGTGAGAGGGGAAGGGAGGAAGCTCTCTGCTATCTCTCCTTATAAAGACAATAATCCCATCTTGAGGGCCCCACCCTCATGAACTCACCTAAGCCTAATTACCTCCCAGAGGCCTCACCTCCTAATACCATTGCATTGGAGATCATGGGGCTTCAGCGTATGAATTTGAGGGGTGGGGGGCTGGGGTGGGAGACTGACAAAATTCAGTCCCTAACAAACTCTAAAACTTCCAAGAGCATCATTTACCCTTGGAAGGTGTTAAGATGTGTATAATCTATCTTAAAATACTTTGCATAGGCAGTGCTATATATCAGTTTAAGTTACACCTTAGGTATAGTCAGTGGCCTTATGAAGAACCCCAGACTGTGGTTGGCATTCTCACCAACAAGCCTACTGTAACCAAAAAGGCTACACCAAGAGCTTCAGCCACCCAAATCTCCATCAACGCCCAAGGTTTTTCTAATTAATACAGAAAGAGTCTGAAAAGGGTTTTTGTTAGTAAAATTAGTGGTATGCAAGTTATGTGATTAAGTAAAATATGTTAGTTACAATCCCCACACTTCATGAATAGGATAGAAGAACCCAGTAAATGATGTCATCAACATTTGATGTCTTAAAACTCCCATGTCTAGCCATCAAGTTGGGAGAAGTCTGGCCTGTGGATAATGTCATATCTTCCTCAGATGAACCTTCCTGCATTGCAGTAGACCACCGACAAGACAGAGAAATGGGACTTCACTGAGCTCACACACTTAATAATAAGAGTTTGTTTAATAAATATCCATGTGGAAGGCAGAGTTTGGTTTGAGATCTGCTCCTCTCACCTGGTTGGGCCGTCACCATCTGCCTAAAAGAACCTGAGAGCTTCTGACAATCAGAGAACTAGCCAGCTCCCAAAAGAAGGTTAGAATATAAATGCTTGTATGTTACAATGTGTATGTTTGGTATTTAAAGTGTTTGGGGATAATCTGCTCTATCAGAACCAATGAATTTGCTTGGTGATTCCATTAAAATGTGCATTTTATTTTAGGCTTGAGATTTTAAGCTGAAAGGTTTAAGAGAATTTGGCTAGGTTTGTAAACAGTGCTGGAATGCTTAAGAGAAGTTGAGATTTACTATATCCATAAGTTTAATTTATTATATCAACTACAGAGGAGAAATCAAATACATTATATTTATAAATGCAGTAAAAATGTTTAAAATAATTTAATTAACCAAGTTGTAAGAGGGGCTATTAGTTAAGATAGTTCTGTCTGTTCAGTGGAACACTAGTAAAAGCACCCTTGAATAGGATTGTTAAAATCCACTGGATTTATAAAAAGAACAATAAGACTTACAAGTGGAATTTACAGGCTTAAGGAAAACAAAACTTGGATGTTTTTTAATTTGAATAAATTGAATGTTAATCTAAAACCCCCAATAAATGTAAGTCATCCCTTCTAGGGGGAAAAAGCCACCCTAATGACCAAAAAACTCATATCAACAAATGAGAACTTATGAGTTATTATTAATTGAGGTATTGGCATTTTTTTCCCACAAAAAAAAAATCAGCTTTCAAGGTTGGTGGTTAGCCAACTTTTTGATTAGACACCCCTGATAGTAGAACACTCTGGAGAATGTATCTTTACTACATGTATGTTTACTGATGCACTGTGGTGGGCACTACAAGGCAGTGCCAGGAGCCCCCTTAGATGAAAGATGTGATGCCCAGCTACTCAGAGTGCTGGGGGCAGACAGCCCTCGGTGGCCAGTACTTTCAGGGATACCTCTGCTGCAGAGAGGCACCTGGCTGACCTCATTTGCCCTCTCCACATAGCCCCCATCCAGAGAGTCTGCTGAGCAGGTGCATAAAGGCCTGGCCAGCCAGGTCCAGCTCTGGACAATTCTGTAGACTCATCTAGCATCGAGCTTCACACAGGGTCATTGAGGCCACCATGGCTAGACCTCTCCCTCTGCCCCATCCTGCTTCCTTCTGCTTCTCCCACAGAGGCCGATGCCTGGGACACCCCCAAATAAACATCCTGCAGGCTCTACTCCTTCCGGGACACCCAAACTGTGCCACAAACTGTGTGCGCAAACCTCTCAATGGCTTTGTTAAACATTTGCCAAGTTTAATATCCTTCTGCTATTAAATACCTTCAAACCGGCAAACAGAAGTGAGGAGACCAGAATTCTGGTGAGCTTTAAAGTATGGATAATTGAGAGATTACCTGCTATATGGTCTATAACTTACAGGAAAATACTCATCACAGGCTACATAATATATGGTATTGCATTCTAAGAATTTTTCATCTATTACCGCCTCTGACTTAGCTCCTGGTGAGGCAGCTGTTGTTATGTCATTGTCGTTGCCTGCGCAGGAACAAACGTCAAAACTACCAGCATCAAAACCTGCAGCGCAGACTTCTGCTTCCAAGAAGGGAATAGATGTCCTTTCCCAATTCCTTTCAATATGTACAACTGAAAACCTTGAACATTATATTTAAAACAAATATAAGGAGATTCTGAATTGTGAGAGCAGAAGACAGACAACTTGGATGAATATCCAGAGAATTATGCTGAGTAGAAAAGAAAAATCTTAAAAAAGGCTACATACTATATGATCCATGTACAGTGGTCCCCCTTATCCGTGAAGGATATGTTTCAAGGCCCCCAGTGGATGCCTAAAGTAGCAGATTTCAAACCAAAACCCATACATACCATGTTTTTTCCTATACTAGCAGGTAGCTAGTATACACAACATGGATACACTGGACGAAGTGATGATTCACATCCTGGGCAGGATAGAGCAGGTCAGCAAGAGATTTCATCATGCTCCTCAAAAGAGCACACAATTTAAGACTTATGATTTGTTTATTTCTGGGATTTTCCATTTAATATTTTCAGACCACAATTAACTGTAGCTGAAACCACAGAGAGCAAAACCACACATAAGGGGGGACTACTGTATACAACATTCTCAAAATGACAAAATTTTAGAAATGGAGAACAGATTAGTGGATGTGAGAGATCAAGGAGAGGATGGAGGTGGGAGGGAAGTGGGTGTGGCTACAGAAGTTCAACAGGAAGGATTCTGATAGTGATGGAAATTTTCTGTGTCTTGACTGTATCTGTGTCCCTATCTGGGTTGTGATGTTGTACCATCGTTTTGCAAGATGCTACCGTTGGGGAAAACTGAGTAAAAGAGGCACAGGGTCTTTCTATATTATTGCCCACAACTGCATGTGAATCTACAATGTCTTAAAATAAAAAGTCTAATTGGAAAAAAAAAAAAAAACTTTCAGGTTGGATGTTAGCAATTTAGAAGAAAATCCTGTAGATGAAGTAAAATACGTTTTAACCCGTAGGAGTCAAATAGTTGCAGGGAGGGGTTGGAGAATGGTGAAATCACATGCGTTTGGGGATTTTCCCATAGATGGCATCAAAGTTAAGTTAGTTCTCAGAGATCGATTTACCACAAAACTAATAAAATTTAAACTTCTGGTAGGGCCACTTGCACAGGACTATACCAAGGCCCTGAGATGCACCCTAATGGTGTAATTGCATGAGTTAAACCTGCAAAGTTAAGATATTCAACCAGTACTGGTGAGGACCATGGTCTCCTTCTACTCTGAACTGTCTCCACCTCCATTCTCCTCAGGTTGGGTAGGGACCTTGTTGAGGGGAAGTTGAACAGGAGAAACGGGTCATTTGGTTGGTAGTTGAGGTTCGATGAGGTTTACATGGCTCACAGACACTTGGAAGTTTAACTAACTCATCACTAGTCATCTCATTATAAGAATGCTTCCGGCTTTGCCCCACCACCCACTATGTCACCTCACCCAGCAACTTGGCACAAAGGTATAGTCCCAGAAGTGTCCCCCTACCCCCACCCCAAATTCATAGATTGAAGCCCTACCCCCAATGTGACTATACTTGAAGACGGGGCCTTTAAGGAGGTGATTAGGTTAAATGAGGTCATAAGGATGGGGCCCTAATCCAATAGGACTTGTGTCCTTATAAGAAAGGGAAGAGACACCAGGGATACCCGTGCAAAAAGAAAAGGCCCTGTGAGGATGCAGTGAGAAGGCAGTGGTCTACGAGCCAAGGAGAGAGGCTGCAGAAGAAACCACACCTGCAGACACCTTGACCTTGGACTTCCTATCTCCAGAACTGTGAGAAAACACATTTCTGTTGTTTCAGCTGCCCTGTCTGTGGTGTTTTGTTACGGCAGCCAAAGCAGACTAATACAGTTCTAACACCTCAAGCATGGGGGTAGTGAAGGGAAAATAAGGTTCGAAAAGTACAGAGCCAAAAGCTAGCCTATGCAAATTTCTTCCAGTCATCAAAGGTGTAACACTGCAAGCAGAGGGCTCAGTTATCATCAATCCAAATCCACATGGAAGTGCCCTTCTGTAGAGAAACTCAACAATGACATGTTTACAACTGGAAACAAACCATACTTTTTATGAAAATCACACAATTTATTAGAAGTCCTCTGTTTTAAGAGGACAAACATGGAACTGTGCCTCAAACTGCAAGTACTACAGACATCTCCGTGGGTGAAGTTTCATACATTCCAATACATGAGATGGCTTTTTTTAGTGTAACTATAGCATCTTGTCCTGATGGAATCTGGCAGTCTCATATGAAATGGCATGAAAAATCAAATCGAAGTGGTGAAATGGTCTGAAGAATTGAGCGTTCCAATGACAAAAACTGCTTCTCATGTTAAAGTCAATTTGGTAACTATTACATAGCTCAATATGACGCAGCAATCACTGAGTTTGCAGCCAAAAAAAATGTAGGAAAAAGAGCATTGTCGAGGCAGGCCAAGTAGTCAGTTAATGAAAGGATTTTTTTTTTTTTTTTTTTTTTGCTATTTTGGACTGTTTGTGGTATTTGACAACTCCTGATTGCAAAATTTGACTTCACAAATTTATAGTATTTTGTAATATTTGTTTTTCTCATTCTGAATAAATAGTCATGATCATACCTAATTTTGTATCTGTGATTTTGTGTTCTTTTTTTGAAAGCCTCCCTCCCCAAATTTTATAAACTTCAGTCCCCACACCACCTAGCTCCATCCCTACTGCATCTCCATGAGGACAGAGCCACGTAAGAGCCAGCACCAACGGCTTTAGTTATTCTAAGAAAAGCTACATGCATCATCGCAGTCTTTAATAACACAAAGAAGAGCACTGGGTTTAAAAAAAAAAAAAAAGACTTTCTTAGTCAAGAAAGTGATTGAAAAAAGTCAACCTTGGAATAGAAAGATTTTTTTTAGGAAAACCATAAGCAATTCTTCATATATTTTTTTCTTCTTAATCTGTGAACATGCTCAACCTACGGTAAAAGTTTAAGTCTAATCTAAAAGTTTCTTTCAAAAAATACAAAATAAAAAAATGTAAGTGATTAAGAAGTATTGTATCAGTTTTATTGGCAGCATTTTTTTTCTTAGTGATATATAAAATAGTGACATGTCTTACAAGTGATGACATCTTAGATTCAGTAACATACACAAGTGTGTGTGAAGCAGTTTTCATCTACAACCCAGGAGTGGTTCACAAACATTTTAAATACCCCAATCGGGAACCTACACTCCAGGGGCAGTTCCTTCATATTTGAAAGACCCCTTTCAGAAGCCCACAACGCAGAGTTTTCAACTATATCACCCTGACTAGCAGAGGGTTTGTTAATTAGCACAAAGGGTAGTAGAAAGAATTTTTTTGTTGGTAAAATAAGTGGTGTTCAAGGTCTGTGAATCAGGAGCTAGAAATATTTTCCAGGTACCTCTGCCCAGGTATGAGCAAGGTCCAAGAATCTAGCTAGCAGACTGACACTACACCTACAACCCTATAAAGTCTTGGATTCCAGGAAATTGCTATGGATTCTGCCGTGTGGTCTGACCTTCAGAGAGGCTAAGGACAGACAGCTGAGCCTCCCCTGAGCTTCCAAGGACAGGTTTCATTCTCTTTGCTCAACAAAGCTTGTTTGGTGGCTGAATGCATTCTGAGACTTGCTTTCATTGTCAACACTTGGTAGTGAGGTTCTGGAGAGCAAAAACTAGAACCTTCACCCATCTCTGCTCTTGGGAGGCAACCCGTATCCACAAAAAGCCCCAGATAACTGTGAAGACCCAGCTGACCATCTACAGATGGGAACCCCCACAGTTCCCCACCTCCCTTCACCATCATCACCCTCCCAGACCAAAGCCACTTCTCCGAGCCACTGAGTGTGTAACTGATTCAAGAGCCACAACCCAAGTCACGAACCCTCATAATCACGAAAATCTCTCTCCTTGGCACAATTATGTGAATAAAATGACATTGGCATAGGTTCAGCTTTTGGAAATTCGTTTAATTTTGCCTCAGGTAATTAGCTTATTTGTTCTCCCAGCATGACCTAAAACTTATCCATTTGGAGTCTCTGTTACTAACAGACATATAGTGGTTGCTTAGCAACACCATGCATTGTTATTTCTTCATCTAATTTAAAATTCTCAATTCACCATAAAGGTCTTCAGAGAGAAGTTATTGTTCAGGGTGGGCCAAATACCATTTTTCACTGTAGCCCATTCAATTTAGAAAAAATTTCAGTGTACTGTTTAATCAACATAAAACGATTTGTACAAAACATTTAACATCTCCTTGAAATGTAGCTGTCTTCTTTCACTAATCAGATCTACTTAATTTATTCTGAACTTTCCCAGGGAGATTCCCTTTCTCCTTCCATCCTTGCTCAGTCTTCTCATCCAACTTCCAAGGTGATTTATGGACACCCTTTAGAAGGGAAGTGGCAGATCTGGGAAGAAAGTTTGGAAATATAAGATACACTTTTATTGTCCTGCAATTAGTCATGGAAAGGAGCCTCAAGTAGTCATTCCAATGAGTCACTTACCCCAAATTCCAACTTCATTAGAATATACATTTAACATCAAAGTTTTCTGATAAGATTGCTGCAAAATGAATCAATTGTTTGCTCTAATAATAGTCTTCAAGTACTAGGGGAGAGTGTCATTGAGGTGCCCTCCCACAGGACAGCACGTCATATTTTTTTTTTCACCAAACAATATTCCTTGACGTTAAGATGAACTTCTTGCCAGAACTCATTGGAAAGGACTCATTTTCATAAAGCAGGCAAAGGCATTTCTGCAGGGACACTTTCATTATGTGTTGAGTGTATTGAAACAGCAAGTGAATCAAAATGGATTTAAAAAGACTCGATTATCATGATTGCTTGGAATCTGGAACAATCTGGAATAAAAACCCACAAATTTAGACTAATGGGGGAAAAGAACCATAAGAGTGAATAAATGGGCAAAAACAAATGGAATGTTTTAAAGGAAGTGCAATTTTGTCCCTATAACAATGTGGAGAAAATCTGACGTTCGTAGCAGTAAAATCTCTCCGAGGACAGACAAGATTGATTTTTGTTGGCTTAAAACCTCATTACCCCTCTTGGTTTGTGTGTGTGTGGTGCGACGAGACTCCCCAGAGAGGATGCTTAAATTACAGTAAAATAGATGGTCGGTAAGTCACTGGGGTGGGGGTCAGTTTATTCTTGGCTTTGGGATTTGTTTTCATAATGGAGACTGTGATCTTACGGGCTAAGAGGAGGGGCAGCTAGCAACACCAGAAAAGAAACTTGGGAAGAAGAGTCCAGCCATCCAACTGAGGGGCTTTACTGAAGGTTTGCTGTAGGTGTGGAGCCAGTACTCTCCTCCCTAGAGAGGCAGCAGAGGGCACTGCTTAAGGGCTCACGTTGGAACCAAGAATACCTATGTGCCAATCTCAGCTGTGCTGTGGTTTAACCCTGTGACATTACACTGATCACACTTACCCATCTGGACCTCAGCATTCCCATCTGTAAAATGGGGACAGTAAATCCTCAAAATGTTTTTATGAGCATTAAAGAGTGAATACACAACAGAGGAGGCTTCATGGGCTTGTGACATGAGCAGGGCCCTCCCCATCACCCTCCCCCATGCATAGAAGGGTCCCTATGCTTGGTTTAGTGATCTGCTGTCACTGTCTTGAAATTCCTAATCATTATTGAAGAAGGGCCCGGTATTTTCATTTTGACCTAAGCCACACAAATTCTGTATCAGTGCCCTAAACACATTACATTAAGTACTTAGAACAAGTCCTCGCCCATAGTCAGTGCTGACTGTTATCATTATTCCCCTAATCCCAACACAAAATTTTTAGGAAAATTCCCAAGATAGCAGTGAAGCTAGAAGTTGGGTGGGAAAGAGGGAACCGGGAGTTGACAGAGGAGCCAGCCTTGGTGCCTAACGCACTAATTCCTGCAATACCCCACCAACAGAGCAGGATGAGGACAGAGCTGCACAAGGGCATCCAGTCTGTTTCATTTGGGACTATTTTACTTTCAAGTCTGGATAGAAACTATACAGGCTGATGAAACCTGCATTGACAGAGAGGTTCTCAAGAACCAAATTTAGTGCCTAGCTACTGGCACTTGTGATGAACACACCGATTGTTTACACGCAAACCAGAACTTTAAAGGCACAAAAGATCATCTGAAGATCCTTCCTCCTTTTACGGATGTTGAATACCAGCACCCACGCCCTGCCTCTCCCAGCCCCACTCCCACCCCACACACCCCTGCCATCATTCTCAGGGCCCGAGGCAAAAATAGAGTGGAGGCCCATGTGCCTTATGTCTAAATATGAACAAGTAATTCATCAAGCCAACAAACTTTTAAATAAGTTATTTTCTATTCTACTACCTTGTCAAATACACCTTCAAGTGACCTGGAAGGCCAAGTTCCATTTGAAAATTCCTTTCACTTCTTAAAGTTGTTTGTGTGTATGTGTGTGGACAGCCCTGCTCCCACAACCAGGCTCCACCCCTTATTCCTGAAACCATTCAAGATTCAGCCACTCTTGGGACCTTGGGACAGATGCTCCAGTGGGTGGGCCCCTCCCCATAGGACAAACCTGAGGAGGACACCAGCACAGAATCAGAATCTTGGATCCACTAGCAGGTTTCAAGACCCACAGCCCAATGACAGTGTCTGTGACATCCAGTTACAATTATGAAAAAGAACATCTGATTGGTCACTCCTAAGCCAATGGGGTTACCACTCTTTGGGCCAATCCACAATGTCCACGGGTAGAAGGCCACTGGATAAAAAAAGGCTACCTAGGCACACTTTCTGTGAAGGTGGCATAGACCCGTTTGGTAATCTGAACAGGACTGTCAAACATTTACACACATACTCCAAACTAGGTCGTTTCCTGGGCAGGATTCTCTGGCAAACCAGTGATGTGGTGGATAAGCCAGTCAGTATTACAGTACAGAGGGAGGGTTATCTAAACAGTAACTGATGCTGAAGTGTACAAGTCACTCACTGATGCTCCTTACATCCATCCCAGGTGGACAACACTAGCCATCACCAATATCCCATTCTCTTTCTGTTCTGGTCAATGGAAGATTGCACATCTCAGGCCTGTGCATTGGGGAGCTGATGGACCATAAGACTAGCTTCTGGCCGATGGGTTGACTGAGGTAACAAAGAGTGTCTCTCTTTCCCTGCTGCTGCCATCTAGAAGTCCATGTGTTCCAGATGGCACAGCCAAAAGACGGTGGAGCCTCCATCATCCAGGGCCCCTGATGACTGGGTGGGCCCAGCCATCTACCCTCTGTGTTGGATATGAAGTACAAGTGAGAAGAAACTCTTGTGTTACTCCATTGAGCTGTTGGTGTTATCTCTTACTGCAGCAAAACCCAGCCTGTTCCAACTAATACACTCAATCCACTCAATTAAGTTCCAGATGAATCAAACTCAGACATAAAGCCAAACAAGAAAGGCTTACAGATGACCTTTGATATTTAGAGCCACCTTTCATAATTAGCAGGATTTCTGGTTCTTTTATAAGTGGGAAAGAGAAAGTACCATGATCTTTAAAATTATGGAAACCGAATTCAAAGGGCGTTGAATGTACAAAAGCACTTAAGACCCTGACAATTAATTCAGGGCTGGATGAACCAACCATGGCTGATCAGGGTACACCAGACCACTGCTTCGAACCTTCATGAGAAACATTGTCACTGTCAGAGCAGTGGTTTGTGCAGTCCAGTAACTTGTCTCAATGACACAAAATTGTGCCTCCACCTTTCTGCCTTCAACTGCACATGGTTTTAACCTAATTTCCTATCATCTTGTTTCTCGCCACTTTTTACCCTCAAACAACCTTTAATTGTGATAATTAGGAGCATTAGAGCAGACAGAAGTTTGTAAGGGGAAGTCAGATCCATTCAGGGCCTTGCCCTACCCAGTTAAGGTAATTATCTTAAAATTCCAATGCCGAGACCAGAATTCAGAGCCTCCTACTCCCAGCAGAGTCACACCCAGTCACGTCCATTGTGTTGCCCGTTACTAACAATTGCCATCACAGACTCAAACTCGCTGCTTCATCAGACAAGGCAGGAGAAAGTCCAGGGCTCTCTTTAATTCACGTCCTCACAGACGTGATGACCAGACCGCCTTAAAACCCAGCAGTTGTCTTGGTCAGTCTCTCTGCTATACTTGACCTTGACGACTCTCCTCGAAACTCTCTATTCCCTTGTCCCAATAACAAGGCTGGCTCATGGCCCTCCTCCTACCCCTGTGACCACTCCTTAGTGGACCCTGACTCTTGTCCCTCTCCTTAATTGCTGGCATTCCTCAAGGATATACTCTTAGTCACTGCTTCCCTTGTGGTCCATGCTCTCCTTGAAAGAGCTTAGCTATTCTCATCTACCCAACGTAGACAATGATACCCAAGCCCATCTCCTTAACTCCCAGTTCATATAGTTTTTGCACATCTCCACCTGGACGTCCCACAGACACTTCAATGTGCCCCAAACTAAAACTTGCCACTTTCCCCCCAACTCCTTCCTCTTTAGTGTTCTCTATTTTGTTCAGATGATACAGTGGGTTGAATGGTGTGCCCCCACAAAGAGACGTCTATCTTGACATCAGTATGTAACCTTATTTGGAATAAGCATCTTTGAAGATGTAATTAAGTTAGGGACCTCAAGATGAGATTATCTTGAATTTAGGGTGGGCCCTAAATCCAATGGCTGATGTCCTTCTAAGAGAAAGACAGAGGGAGATTTGAGGCAGACACACACAGTGGGAAGGCCACATGAAAACAGAGGCAGAGACTGGAGGGATGCCTCTACCAGCCCAGGAACACCAAGGATTGCCCGCAACACCAGAAGTGTAGAAAGAAAAAGCCATGCAAGGGATTCTCCATCAGAGCCTCCAGAGGAACCAGTCCTGCTGACACTCTGATTGTGGACTTCTGGCCTCCAGAATTTTAGCACAATAAGTTTATGTTGCTTTAAGCCACCAAGTCTGTAGTCATTTGTTACCCGGCCCCGGGACACCAATACAGATGGCATAGCTCCCACCTTCTGAAACCTGGCAGTGACCTTGGACTCCTTCCTCCTCTCTCTCTTCCCATTCCCAAACAGTTGCCAAACGCTGTTGACTCTTCCTCCAAAATATCTCCCAGATCTGCCTCGACCTTGCCTCTCTCAAATCCAGCCATTGTATGTCTAGACCACATTCTATCTTTTCATCTGTCAATGGACATTTGGATTGTTCCCACCTTTTGGCTCTTATGAACAATGCTGCTGTGAAGACTGGTGTACAAACATCTGTTCAAGTCCCTTATTTCAATTCTTTTAGGGGTTTTCTTGGTGAAATTAGTGGCATTTAAGATTACTGGTTGGTGGGACTTTCCTGGCAGTCCAGTGGTTTAAGACTCCACTCTTCCAGTGAGGGGGTCAAGGGTTCAATCCCTGGTCAGGGAACTAAGAACTCACATGCTGCACGGTGCAGCTAAGAAAAAAGATTAGTGGTTGGTGGGACACATGCAGGCAGGGGGCATAGGGATCAAGCAGGGCCAACAGCCTGCGCCAGAGGAGCAGGCAGTTGATCCCGAGCCCCGTGGACTCATGGCCATGTGCTGAGCTGCTACAAGAATGCAAGTCCTGCCCCCCATGGCCCCAGTGAGAGCCTTACCTGCCAGGCAAGGCTTGCAGCCTGAGGAAAGAAAAATGGACAATACCTTCCTCCCTCCCTGGTTACCAGCTGCAAACCTCCAGGGTCTCCCCATATTTAGCCAGATTAGCTCAGGCCAGCTCACAACACAGGGAGACCCTGGTATCAGCACAAGGCAGGTTAAACAAGATGGTGAGTGACTACACACACAGCGCCTGGAATGTGCCAGGTTCTCAGCTGAGTGCTCGCCAGTGTGAGCTAGGATGAGCTAGCACCGTGGGGAGTGGCAGGTTTGATCCAGGCAGGTGGTCAGAGTGGGCAGGTACAGAAGATGCTGGGCCAGAGAGCTGGGCAGTGAGAAGAAGTGTATGAGTTTCCGATTGCTACTGTAACAAGTTATCATGAATGGAGTGGCTTAAAACAATACAGATTTACTATTACAATTGTAATTTACAATTAATTTAATATAATTGCAATTTACAATTACCCATTTACTCACAATTCTGAAGGTCATGAGTGTAGAGTGGGTCTCGCTGAGCCAAAATCAAGGTGTCAGCAGGGCTGCATTCCTTTCTGGAGGCTCTAAGGAGAAAGCCCATTCCTCACCTTTTCCAGCCTTGAGGCTGCCTGCATTCCTTGACCTGTAGCCCCTTCCTCTGTCCCCAAAGCCAGCAACCAATGGCAGGTCCAGAATCTCACGTAGCATCCCTCTGCCCTCCTCTTCCACCTCCTTTCCCACTTTTAAGGACCCTTGTGATAACATTGGGCCCACCCAGTGAATCCCAGATCATCTCCCCATCTGCTGATCAGCAGCCTTAATTCCATCTGCAACCAGAATTCCCCTTTACCATGTGACCTGACATATTTACAGGTCCCAAGGATTCAGACATGGACATCTTTGGGGGGCTGTGGTTATGTTGCTCACCATACATGATCTGGGGAAGGCAGTATGGGGAGATAGAGGGGAAATCAGAATCAGGGAGGAGGGGTAGTTGGTAGCAGCACCTCAAAGACCAGGGAGAAGTTTAAGAATCTAGAATGGCTTTACAAGAGCAAAGCAGGGTGTCAGACTCGGGAGACGGGGCTTAACGGGTGTGTTATCATAGCAAAAATGGAGGTCTAGAGAACGAAGCCAGGACTGGTGGGTGAGACTGGGGTACCGGTGGGGACTTGGCCTCAAGAACAAGGTGGAAGTACATTCACAGTCACTGGGGCAGGATCAGAGCAGCCCTGCCAACAAGGCTTATGGAACGTGGAGTCGTCTGAGAATTTAACCAATTCTCAGGGGATTCCCAAGTCCCCTGACTTTGTAGCAAGCCAGATCACATCCTGAAGTTAGAAGGCGAGTGTTGGCAGGAAACATCCAGGGCATCCCGGTTCTAACCCACATTCAGAAATGCTGAATGCTGTTGGAGTGTGAAACACAACCAACAGGACAATGGGAGGAGGAGTTCTTCCACTCGGGACACAGACTCAGCCAAGCAAGGAGATGAATGCAGACACCAGGGTCGAGCTGAGGGGCAGGAACAGATGGCACCGCTCAGGTCCCCTGCGCCAGCTTTGCTGACTGAGCCAGCAGGCTGACAGCCAAAGCCAAAACGGACCCAGAAGATAGAAGGGAACTTTCGAGGGTGCGCTTGGATTGGAAGGCAAAGAAGAATGTTGACAGGGATCAGAGCTGTCCATCGGGAATTTGATTCCATTTAAGCTGGGCAGCGGTGATGAGTCTTCGCCATTTCTGCAGAAAATAGGAAGCCAAGAATCCCTTTCTCATTCATGTACAGTCAAATCAGTTGTGTTTGGGGGATGCTTAGAAACACCAAGTCCCGCCTCGAGGTGGCTTGGGCATGAATGTAGTTGCCCCACAGGTCCTGTGTCAGTCACCAAAGGAAGACAATTATAAGGAATTCAACAGTCTTGCAACAGAATTCTCACTTCAGATGTCAAATAAGCACAGGGCATAAAAAGGACCTCTCTCCGTGTTGATTTCTCCCTTTGCTCTTAGATTCTATTTGATTTCCTAGGAGACCTTAGGGCATTGCTTTGTTTAAGATGCTGAAAGCCCAGCGATCCGGAGCTGTAATTAGTTTTCTCCATCAGCAGAAAGCACCTTTGTCTTATTTCTCAAAAGTCAAAGCCAATCAATACACACTACATTTTATACCTCCCCTGGCTAATCAGAAGGTCAACTGGCAAGAAACTCTCCACCCTGGGCACGTCAGAAATCCTTAGGACTACAAAAAGAGCCAAACTCACACTGTCTCCCCCTGCCTTTCTCTGAGAAGTCATCAAAGGTGAATCCAAGGGTGCTGGCCAAGCAGGGCAATAAGGTGCCAGGTTAACCTCAAGACGCAGGCACTAGGACTCAGACAGAACCCACATGCATTTCTGAGTTAGCGCCTTTTCCTAGCCTGGGGCCCAACTATTAAAAATGAATATATTAATTGGATCACAGCTGACACTTTTAACCGAGACTCCGATTTGCAATTTGATAAACTCCTGCTACAGTGACTAGTTTATGAAAACTAGAACATTAAGACCCCATTCAACCACCTCCTCACCAGCCTTGTCGGGCTGGTTATCGATAGCATCCAGTTTTCAACATCAAGCCTTTCATTTTGGAAAGCCTCAATATCACACACAGTTCGCCATGCAAGAGTTTTTACTACAAAATCATGTTAAGTCTGCTTAAAACATACAGGCCTGGTTAGGTCCAAAATGGAATATGATTTTCATATTACTGCTTCCAGAGGAAAGTCTCAGCACCCAGGCATTTCCCATCAGATAAAACAATAGCCCAACCCAAGTGATTTAAAAGTAGAGCAGGGCTTCCCTGGTGGTGCAGTGGTTAAGAATCTGCCTGCCAATGCAGAGGACATGAGTTCGAGCCCTGGTCCCGGAAGATCAAACATGCCCATGGAGCAACGGGGCCTGTGTGCCACAACTACTGAGTGTGCGCTCTAGGGCCCGCAAGCCACAACTACTGAGCCCACGTGCCACAACTACTGAAGCCCACGTGGCTACAGCCCGTGCTCTGCAACAGGGGAAGCCACCGCAATGAGAAGCCCGCACACCGCAACGAAGAGTAGCCCCCACTCGCCGCAACTAGGGAAAGCCCGCACACAGCAGTGAAGACACAACACAGCCAAAAATAAATAAATACATTAAAAAAAAAAAAAAGTAGAGCAGGGTGTTGGGTGGCTGTCAGGGAGCTTTCAAGGAAACTTCTCTTTCTGCCATCTTTGTGCAATCACTAGGAAAGAAGAAGAACAGTAGATAAGGAAGAAGAAGCAGGTCACACCCAAGCATTAATTTCAGGAAATCGAACACAGGCTTTAGTCTCCATTCAGCTGCCATTCATCCCTGGTTAGAGGAGAACAGGTCAAGGTTCAGAATAAATGGGGGCCCATAGCCTTCCCGAGCAAATTCTAAGGGCTTGGAGCTGTTTGGTGGCAAACCCATCCCTGTGGAATCACTCCCCATAGTGCCTGGGCGGTTTCATATTCCTCCCCAACTGTTACCCCAAAACGGGGTAAAGCAAGACTGACCCACCTCCCCACTGCGTTGTTTGGAACCCCCGTTAATCAAGGCCAGCAGGTTCGGCAGGCAGGAATTTGTGCTAACACTTCTCAGGTGACTGACCATGGTAAGGCTGATATGACTTAATAGTATGGATGAATGAACACCTTCCATCTTGTCCAGAAGTCCTTCACCTGACTTTCAAGGTTCTGCATGAGCTGGTCCAGGCCTACTTAGCGACCTTTACTTCTAGTCAACATCAACCTTCCAGCTGTCCTCTGCAAATTTCCTCTTTCTTCTCTCCTCTCCTAGACCCCATCCCTCTTGTGTTCGCCATGGTTCTCAGACCCCAGGGCATCCCAGGACTGAGGCCTGGGGAAGCTGCATTTTTACAGACTCTTCGGGAGACATGGCTCAAGGCTCCAAATCCAGCCGTCCTCCAAGCCTCCCCCTCGTTACCTACACCAGCGTGTCCCAAGCTGCAGGATGTGGCCCCCAGTGCAGGGGTTGAAGTCAATTTAGGGAGTTCAGAGGGAGACAAGCATTTTTTATGAACCAGAATAGAATCTGTAAAAGAATGTACATATATATAAATATATATATGTATACATATCTGAATCACTCTGCTGTACACCTGAAACTAGCACAACAGTGTAAATCAACTCTACTCCAATTAAAAAACATTTTTTTTAAAAAAGTCACAACAACACAAGATGAAAAGTGCTGGAACACCAAAGACAGCACAAGGTAGCTGTAGAGGAGAGAGCGCATCAGTGTTCCCGCAAGAGGCAGGGAGGAGTCACCAAGACTGTGGAGGATGCGTGGCGGAGGCTGGGTGTGAAGAGGAGGAATGACTCTCTGGACAAAACGACCCCACACGATCGGCTCTTCCTGCCCTTTGCAATCACCTGGGCACTTGTTTAAAATTCCCCAAACTCCTCCTCCCAGAGTCCAATGCGGTAGCTCTGGGGCAGGGAGGGCCCAGCTTTTGCACAGGGCTTCCATCCCCCCTCTTCTGTGCCCCTGCAACAAGAGGGCAGAGGGCTGTCCAGTGGACCTGCAGCATTAACTACACATGGATTAAAAAATCCAAGATTCTCAGTGTATGAGAATAGTGTACGTACATATAGGAGCCAGCAAGGCGCTCATGCAAACTTCTTTTTTACATTGATGTAGTTCAGCCTTGCACCACTTACACTCAATGAGAAAAGGCTTCATACCCCCAAACGCTGTTCAGCCGGATATCCTTTGTAGAAATTGCTTGCTAACTGTTTCGCCATCTACCAGCCATGATGCCTCCTCTCTCCTCCTTTTAGGAAACCATGTCTCACACATTCTGGGGTTCTCACTCTGGCTCCAGGATGGAGGATATGACCAAGCCTAAGGGAATCATCAGCAACCCTCAATTGATCTGGGGGGTAGAAATCCACACAGAAAATCAGAACTAGGGGGATATAAGGAAACCTTGGCTGGGATTGTTCTTGGAGAGACACATACTCTTTCCCTCTCCATCCCCACCTGAACCTAGGATGAAGTGATGCTTAGGCTGCAGCAGCCAGCTAACCACCATGGGATGGGCGAGGGGCCATTCTGAGAAAGAATTCACACAGAGAAAGTAGAGCTCATACCTAGAGAGAGAAGCCAGGTTCTGGTAACAATGTGGGAGCCCTGGAGCCTGGTCCACCTTTTCCATTATATGAACAAAAACCTTCCCATTTTTGTTTAGGCCAGTTAGAGTAGCATTTTTTATTACTTGCAACTGCAAGGGTCCAACTGATACATCTTCCACCTCCTAGACACACTGTAAGGTGGTTAGAGGCTCCCAACTCCTTGAGCTTCTACACACCTTCTACACAAAAGGTGGGCACTTGGTAAATTTTTATTAACTATATGAACAGACAGTTCTTTTCCAAAGACAAGCTACGACAGAAAACTTCATTTTTCCAAAGAGCAATTTTGGACATGACTATTGTACATCCTCCATGATCATATATCAAAATAAAGCCACTTTATTAAACATCTAAAAGAGAAACTATAAAACATATATGCCCAAAATGCATTTGACCTGTGTTATGCAATATGCATGATACACTGTGGCTATAAGATGTTCCCCTGATGCTTAATAATCTGATTCTATAATTTCCTAAGATTCTCTTCCAAAACCCAAATGTAAGATTAAGATTAAAGGATCATTACAACTGAGTTAAGTTCAATTAAACATGCATCCATTCAACAGTAAGTCAGTTAACAGGCGCAGCATGCCTTTACGTACCACAAGATGTGAGATGCCTTATAAGCTATGATGAAACTGGGCTTGATAACAAGAGGGAAAGAGTGAAATATACCAAGTGGTTTTCAGGCATTTTGTAGAAAGGAATTCTGTCCTATCTGCAAGATTAGCTTTTGGATCCTCTAAGAAACTCTAATTACTATTAAAAATGTTTCTACTCTTTATTTTGTAAGTTTTGTAAGACTGGAGAAAATTATAACCAAAAGGATTAGAAGTTAGAAACCCGTGACTTGTCTAGGAGCAAACATATTGTATTAGGATTCTTTGCTTGGCAATTGTCAGAAACCCAATTAGAAAAGTGTGGGCAAAAGCTGGAGAGCCATTGGATCACATTAAACATGTTGTCCTTGACAAAGGTGGGGAGAGATGGAACCAAAAACTCAAGTGGTTTCGGGACTTTGTTTCTATCTCATTCTTCACAAAGAGACTTTATTATCTCAGACAAGTTTAGTCCTGGGAATGAAGGCAGAACTTGCCAGCTACTCTTCACTTACGTCTTCACAGTTTTGTGGCCAGAAAGAGAAAGACTTCATTTCTAGTCCAAATCTCCCAGGTCCAAATCTCCCAGGGAAGAACGCTGATTGGCCAATTTCGGTTAAATGTTGGATGACCATCTGTCCCAGTTTGCCTGAGACTGAAGAGGTTCCCCGGACATGGGACTTTCAATTTTGAAATTGGGGAAGTCTGAGCAAGTATAACCCTAGTAATGGTACCCCCAGACCAATTATTGTAGCTATCGAGGTGAGTTACCAATGCTCCAATTTAGGTCAAATGTCTGCCCTTTAATGGATCACAGCTGGGACCCATACAGGACCCATGCAGACCTCAAAGTGGGACAAGGGGAAAGAGCCAAGAAGAAGGGTGGCTTAGAAATGACCACCAAAAATGACTGTAAGGGGGGCACCTGCCCCAATCTGTTTCTATCATACATACCTAATAATCTGGTTAACTGATTCCTGGAATCATTCCAATAAAAGAAACTTACCTGGGAATTTTAATTCTCTAAACTCCCTAGAACGAGTCTTAGTCCATTATTGCTTCAATTTGACAAATGCTACCCCGGTGAACCAAAATAGTCAATACATGCCTTCAACCACTTCCATATCCAAGAAAACTAATTCATTTCTCAGAAACTACCCCACTAAGTACTACATTAATCACTTGTCTTCAGAATTACTGTGCTCTGTCAAAACACATCTACAGTTTGATGTTAAACAATCTGAAGCATTTGTAACAATATAATGTATGCATACTGTCAAATTGCATATTTCACCTTCTAGCAATTTTCTTTTCTTGAGAGCTTAGTTTCTCCTTCATGTGCTTCAGGATTGCTTGAATTCTTCAGCTCATTGTTTTAGGAAACGGAATTAATATTTAAAAACAGTAACAGTGTTAGTTCAAGAATGTCTCAGTAATTACCAGAGTTATTTATAACATAAATGACCTTCTCCTTTTAGTAGTCTTATTTCCTTTACCAAGTCACACAATCAAGACAAGCCAAGGGAGAAAAAATGTTTGAATTATATTACATCTCCCAGGAAGACTTAAGTTTGCTCTACCAAGATGCACAGTCGACAAAGACGCACAGACATTCTGGGCGACCTTCAGTTGCTTATGCTTTTCAGAAAATAGATTAAGTACCATGTGTGCAAACTAGCAGCGTGTAAGGAATCATCCTGGGTTATAAAAGCACAAAAAGTCACAACGGTCCCACTCTCACAATTGCTTCTCACTACCTTTGACCCCGTTGCCAACAGACTATTTGAGTTTTCCAGGTAGATGGTGGTCCCTCTGGGACCACGTATGGTCTCTAGGAACATCCTGACCACTACAGCATGAAGGATCTCTTTTGCCTTGATTCAGCTGGTTCAAGTTGGATATTTCCCCAAAAGATATTTAATAGAAAAATAAGGACAAATAAAGCAGTAGAAAATACCAAAGGACAGGCGTGCATATGTTTGCAGAGCAAAGGTGCTTTGTTCTGAGGTTCCTGAAATAAGATAGGTCTTGTTCCCTCCTTCACTAAAGCAGGGCCTCCTGGTGCTCAGCTCTAGATGACCCGGAAAGTAAGCAAAGCACTCGCATCCTAGTAGGAGACCCAAGTTCCAAGTGCTTCCTAATCCCACTTCATCTCACTCTCAGCATCTTTGCAAAAATTGCACAATGTTAGGTATAGAGGAAGCCGGAAGAAAGATTGGGGGAAAGTACATCCTGGAGTCTGGACAGGAAAGTTCAGAAAGAAGGGGAAAGTGCTGGAAAGGAAGGAAAGGGGAGGTATCTGTATAAAAGAGAGTAGAGCAAAAATGTCTTGGTGAGCACATTGATGGGACCAAAGAAGCCCCACAGCCTTGCGGAGGTGGACACCCACTGAGTCCAGGACGGAGAGGTTCTGTCTCATATCCCAGGCCCAGCTGCCCTCAACAAGACTTTGCTGAGGTCAGTCCCCAATTTAGGAACTGGTGAAAGACGCCTTGAATCATGAACTATATCCCCTAAATTTAAAATGGCTACTTTTGTTGGAATCCTTGAAATTGAAGGTAAACTGAGACAAACAGACTTAAACACGGAGAAAGGATTTTTCTCAAGTAAGTTTGCAACACAGCACTTTGAATTCACCTTAGAATTAAACCTTAGAATTAAAGGTTTAATTCTACGGACCAAAAACATTGACATATTAAAGTTAAACTTCACGTAGTACTTTTATTTTTAGTAATAATATGTGCACAGATATCTTACAGTTGCTCACTTTGCATTGTATGATCAGTTTATAAGTAACTATACGTGAACGATTTTTGTAGGTTGAATAATGACACTCCAAGAGAGAACTGCAACTTAATCCCTGGAACCTGTGAATATCACCTTAAAAGGGAAAAAATTACTTTGCAGAGGTGATAGAGTTAAGGATCTTGAGAAGGGGAGACTAGCCTGTGTTAGGCAGGTGGCCCCTAAATGCAATCACATGTGTCCTTATAAGAGCGAGGCAGAGGGAGATTTGACACAGACACACAGAGGGGAGGGTGATGCAATCACAGAAGCAGAGACTGGAGTGAAGCAGCCCTGAGCCAGGAAGGCTGCAGCCACCCAGCGCTATAGAGCAGGGACAGACGCTCCCCTAGAACCCCCTGCGGAGGTGCAGCTCTGCTGACACCTGGATTTCAGTCCAACAATAACGACTTTGGACCTCTGGCTTCCAGAACTGCGAGAGAATGAGTTTCTATTGTTTTATGTTACCAAGTTGTGGTAAGTTGTTATCGCAGCCACAGGAAACTCATACAAGGAGGTTAGGAATCCATATTTCTAGGGTAAGAGGAAAGATGAACCATTATGAAAATCACAGAAACTAAGTCTACATACTATTATTAACATAAGTTGAAACCATCAGTACGAACTCATGGGGTTTTTTCATTGACACACAACATTATATCAGTTTCAGGTATATAACAAAACGATTTGTTATTTGCATACATTGAATAATGATCACCACAATAGATCTAGTTAACATCCATCGTCATACATAGATACAGAATCTTTTTCTTGTGATGAAAACTTATAAGACCTGCTTTCTTAGCAACTTTCAAATACTGTATTTATTTCAGTATTATTAACTATAGTCACTATGCTGTATGTTTTAAAATAGAATATCGCATTGAAACTAAGATACCTTTTTTTTTTTTTTTTTTTGCGGTACGCAGGCCTCTCACTGTTGTGGCCTCTCCCGTTGCGGAGCACAGGCTCCGGACGCGCAGGCTCAGCGGCCATGGCTCACGGGCCCAGCCGCTCCGCGGCATGTGGGATCTTCCCGGACCGGGGCACGAACCCGTGTCCCCTGCATCGGCAGGCGGACTCTCAACCACTGCGCCACCAGGGAAGCCCTAAGATTCACCTTTTTTGTTACATTTTAACGTCTCTGAAATCAGGAGTTATCTTACAATTAACGACAACTTATACGAAAATCGGTTGTGAACTATTTTTTCAATGTTACCTAAAATAATGTTGCAACATACAATGAACGAAGCCTTGGTTTTCATGAAATGTAGAATATACTTCCTAGTTTTAAGCATTGACATGGCCTAGAAGCTTCCACATCCAAATCTGTGACAATTTGAGCAACAAAAAGAATCTCAGTTATAGTGGATTGAAACACAATGAATCAGTGAAAATAGGTGGGTCCACAATGATACTAAAAAAGAGAGAGATTAGGAAAAATTTCTTATGTCACAATATGCTGTAAATTACTTTGAAAGTTGGTAATTAAAATGAAATAATTAAGCATTTTTCAAGCCTTCCCAGTAAAAATAGCATTTCAGAGAAATCAATTATCTGGTTGATGAAGGAAAGCTCTGCTTTACAGAAGAATGCCAGATAATAGTGAGAAGAAATAATGGAATTCAAAAATCATCATTCTGCAAATTTTACGAAGCCATTGACCCAGGCAAATATATTCAGATGATGTTAAAACTATTGGGTATGAGTGGATATGTATATGTATAAGTGATTCACCTTGCTGTACAGCAGAAGCTAACACAACATTGTAAATCAACTATATTCCAATAAAAATTAATTTAAAAATAAAAAATGGGTAAAAAATTTAAATAAAAAAAATTTTTAAACTATTGGGTATGACTGATAGATATTCATATTGCACCCAAGTAGCAACACACAGATTATTTCCTTATGTCAAGGAGAAAAATCAATAATTTTACCATGGAGGAATCAAGCCACTATCATCGTAATCTAGTGGCCAAACTCACTAATGGTGTCCTAAGATATGATGTGTCCCAATGCAAAATGAGGTCGCAACATCACCTACGATGGTTTCTAATCAAAAATGTGTGAATTGAATCCATTAATCCTATAACACTAACTCCTAGTTTATAGGAAACAGAGGGGAGAAAGCTCAAGTCCAATGGCACCATGAGAGACAAAACTGACAAAAGCAGAAAGCGGACAGCTTGCGGGAAAGATGCCTGGCCAGCTCAACAAGTCGAGGTCATGGAAACAAAGAGGGAAGTTGTGTCTGAGTAGAGAAGACGTGGGGATTCGACAACCAGATTCGCTGAGGGCTCCTGGGTTGGGGTTGAGGGTGAAGAACTCAACCGAACTGGACATTTGGGCACAGTTGTAAAAACCGGAATAGGGACAGTGTATGGGACAAAATAAAAATGTATGGACATGCAAAGGTGGACGTTACTAACTGGAAAAGCACCTTATTACTTAGCATGAGTAGTATGATATTATGTTGGCTTTTAAAAGCATACAAAGATATATATCATGTCACACACATACACAGGTGGAACAATATACCCTAAGGTATTAAAAGTGATCATCTGTGAGTGAGAGGAATAAGGTGCTTTTATTTGGTTATTTCTATTCCCCTGTATTTTCTAACTTCCTAGAATATTCATTTATTGCATTTTAAATAATGAAAATTATAGTTTAAATAGAAAATAAAATCCATTCAGGACTTCCATTTCGGTCAGTGTAAAAGACTAGATACCCTGGTTGACTGTCTCACTGACACAACTAAAAATCCTGAATAAATAGAAAAACATCATTTAAATCTATTAATGAAATAGAAAAAGAGTAAAGACTTCTCCAAAGCCAAAAAAAGGAAAAGAAGGAGCCAGAAAGTTAACTTCAATGTGCAAATTAAAATTTCAAAGATAGACACTAAAAGAATTGAGGAAGAGTATAGAGCTTCTAAATTATTAGTGAGATTATGGGGAAAGAAGACAGAAAAAAGGAGAAACAAATAGCAAGAATAAAAGCTTATGGTAAATATTAACCCAAATATATGTTATGACAATAATGTAAATGGATTAAATGTCTCAGTTTAAAGACAAAGATGTTCAGATTGGACTAAAACACCCAACTGCATATAGTTTGCAAAAGGCAAATATATAATGAACGGACACATGAAGGTTAAAAGATAAAGGTTATGAGAAGATAGGCCAGGAAAATAGTAACAAAAGAGAGTTGGTGTCACTCTGCTAGGTATTCTATAGATAGATATGTAGATAGATAGATACAGTAGATATAAAGAAATAGGTAAATGATCGATAGATGGATGGATAGATAAATAGATGGAGAGATAGGTAGATAAATGATAGATAAGTTATAAAGAAATAGGTGGATGATGGATAGATAGATAGGTAGAGTGACACATAGATACATAGATACACACACACATGAATTTATATTATTAGATATATAAACCTTAAGGCAAAAAGCATTTCTTAACATGAAGTTAAAATAAAAATTTTAATTTACTAGGAAGATATAATAATTTGTAACTTGTACACAACTCATAAAATAGACTCCAAAGAGAAAAAGCCAAACTGACAGAATTATGGAATAAATTCAAATCAATAATCATATGGGAAATTTTCACATACCCTTTTTAGCAATTGATAGGTCAAATTAATTTACTTAATTAGACAAATGATTAGCCTAATTAAGGCTATAATATAATTAAGGCCAAACAAACTTGGCTATAATCACTAAGATTTATTTAAGGCACTATAAAGTTAAGACTGCATCCAAAAAATAGAAAATACAAATTCTTCTCAAGCACATACAAAACATTTACAAAAATCGACCATATATTGGGCTACAAAGCAAGTTTGAACACATTTTAAAGGATTTGAGTTGTACAGACCACTATGCAATTATTAGAAATCAGTAACAGAGATAAGAAAAAGATTTTATTTGTATAACCATCGAGTTACAATAAATTTGGTTACAGCAGATTTACAAAACAATACAATACAATAATTTTGGTTATAGCAAAATAAGGTGCCTGACAGGGTAAGCTGGCTTTACCGATTCTCTTTAGGATTCTAACAGAAGAATATGTTCATTCATAAGAATGAATAACCACCATTCATCCAGGGATGAAATTAATGTTTGCATCTGTACGTAAGGGGTTAATTTGGACTTAATGGCAACTTTTCTTTTTGGAAGGTGGGAAATCACTTGCATCTAAGCAAAACACCGTGTTCTCTGTTTCAGCCCTTGTGCTTTTCCAAGCCAAAAATCTTCCTTCCCACTGTCCAGCAAGATAAAGGATTTAGGACAGTTGGATTTTACAAACACCCTTGTGAGTTGGGTCTTTATTAGGATAAGCACCCCCAAAGTCACTAAATTTAGTTCTTCTTTCATATTTTATATACTTGGGATCGAGTTCTAAGTACTAGCACCAGAAAACACAAACTGGGCACATGGACATCGCACATTTAATTCATGCTAAAAAGAGGAAAGTTGTTAGACAAACTGCAATCAAACTTCTTGATAAAGGCCAAAGAAGCGCTGTGTGGTCATTTTATGTTTGATGTGATCTGTGGTTCTCTCTGCTTTTATCTGGAAGATATTCTGGAGCTTAGAAAAGATGCGTGTGAATTTAGTTAACAGTAATGGGAAAATTCCAGAACGCCATTAGAATGCTCGGCAGACCCTTCCGATTGTAACTAGAACCTTGAATCATCATTCTGGGCATAATGGGGTTTTCAGGTCTGTTTCTGTTCTATGTGTATAACATATATAGAATAAACGTGTATGTGTATATTCTATATGTGTGTGTCCTATGTACAACACTCTAGGAGAAATTGTGAACTCAGAGATCTAGTCTACCTTGGATAGTTTCATCTCCCAGTGAGAACAGATCAGAATCCCAGGCAACTGTTAAAAAGACTTCACAGTAAAATATTGAAGAAAAGGAAGAGGTGCATCAAAGAAGTGATCACAGGAGGACAGAGAAGGAGGCGAAAGGAGAGTGAATTTCAAAGTGATATCAATGCAGCTGTGTGTATGTGGCTCATTGCCACATACGAGCAGACTACAACGTATCCAAGGGATAATTAAGACCCTGAAATGTCTTTTTGTTTCTGGTCCAATTGCTCCCTCCTGCCCCCAGCCTCCATCATCCCTTGCCTGGTCTCCCTGCTTCCACTGTCACCCCCTCTCTTCCCCAACAATCTATTTTCAGCACAGGGGTCCAAGTCACTCTTTGAAAACCAACTGAAATCACATCCCCTTTTCTCACTGTCTATTGACGTCCCATCTCACCCAAAGCAAAGGTCAAAGTCCATCCAATGGACAAGGCATCCCATGGTCTGGTTCTCCAGGTACCACTCCAACCTCACAGCCCATTCCTTACTCTTCCTCATCCCCTTCATGGTCCCCACTCAGAGTTTTGCACCTGTTGCTCCCTCTGCTTTGAACATTCACTCTCAAATATCCACGTGGCTGCTTCCCCCATCTCCCTCAGGTCCCATCCTCTCATAGAGGCCTTCCCTGACCTTTCCACACGGAGCCGTGGCACTCCTTCCCACCCTGGCTGCTAGGCCCTAGCCTTCTCTGTAGCCCTGAGAACAGGGCTTCGGTGTGGCAGTCCCTCAATGAATACTTGCTGTACCATTGAAGAAATGATGCTTCTCAATGCCCACGACCTCCTGCTCAGACCCAGAGGAACAGCTCTCCATCTGTCCCGTGATGCCAACACGGTCTCACACTGGGGAGTAGGGTCTGCCTGAGAGGTGGGGGATCTCAGCCAGGAAAGAAAGAGAACTGTAGCTTGGACCATCCTAATCTACTAAAGGCCAGGACAGTGTGGTTTAATGGGAAATGTCAAAGAGTTTGATAAGATAGCCAAATAAGAAGAAAAAAAGAGAAAGAGAATAACCCATGAAACTACCCGTGACAAAGAAAAAGAAAGATAAGATCAGAGAAGAAAACCTATATGCGGAAAGATAGGTTTGAATGTGTGGGGTTCATAGAGACACCAGGTTCATACAATATATTTTGGACCCATTATTTTTTTTTAAAAAAAAGAGCTGTGGTACTATTGTTATAACTTCCCAAAAAAGCATAATGTCTTTATCATTCATATGATTATTTCATTGTATTGAGGAAGAGAGAATGAACAGGGGATTTGCAAAATACATTAACAGGCAATTCGAAAAAAGAAGCAGAAGAAAGAGCAAAAAGCCAATAGACATTGTGTTTTTTGAAAAAGTGCGTTTAACCTCACAAGTCATCAAAGAAGCACTCATTAGAACAATCACAAAAACTTTTCCTATATGCTGGGTAGGATTATTAAATGATAAATCTGATGAATGTCAGAACAAGCATGGTGGGAGTGTAAAACTGGCATAACCCTTCTAAAGGAAAAGTTGGCATTACATGTCAAAAGGTTTTTAAAATTCATATTTTATGATTCAATGACAGCACCTATAATCTATTCCAATTCACCCACAATGCTTTCTGTACTTAAAAAACCCTTGCTCCCGGGAAGTGCCAGAGATGGGATTGGAACTGAAGTCTTCTAGCTCCAAAGCTCAGGAACCTACCAGGCTTTCAGCCTCCCACATAAAGGAAAGTGGGTCCACAGAACTAGAAACAGAGAATTTATATGCAGAGCTACTTTCAATCTGTCAGCAAATGGGATGGAAAACGTTTAAGTAGTTCTAAGTCATACTTTGACCTGCAGAACATCTAAACCCAGATCATGCCCAGCCAAATGAGACAGTACACTGAGCATTTAAAAACCCGAGCACAGATGACTTCTGACTATAGGAACACATTACCAATTCACATCACCATGATATGCTTAAGAAGGTTATCTTAACAAGAAATTTCCTGACACTCACATGAATAAATGCATGTACACATCTGAATAGACTTAAGATGCTCGCTCTAGAACGCTTTGCTAAAAAGAGGTTTAACTTGAGACACAAAACACCGGTTACTTTGCAGGCTCAAGCTTAACCAGTTTAGCGTGATTTTGAACGCCCTCGTCATAAACGCAAACAAAAGACAAGGGAAGCTCTGCAGCATCTCAGGCTCTCCCTCCAGTCAGCCCACTGCTGTGGGATTTTACAGGGTTAGTTGCAAACGTGAACAAGACAATTCCAAGCTAGCTGTTCTCTCAGTATTAATACATTTTGAAGTGGAGAGCCATGCAATGGCTAATCAAGCAAGTGACAGCATTAATCTCCTTTGGCTCAGCTCAAAATAGGCTTTGCCACAGGTGACCCTGAGTCCTTCCCTCCCCTTCTCAAGCCATTAGCCAAACATCGTATTTCTTTCTGCTGCCAGTGCTGGCGCCACCAGCAGCATGATTGAAATGCGAGAAAAGAACACACATGATGAGAACAGCTTTTTAACTCCGTCTGGGAATTTCTATGCTCACCTATGTCTGGTTCTAAGGAATTCTGATTTGCCAAAAGTAATGAGAAGACAGCTCACAACCAATTATCTTCTCCATGGTACAGGAGGATGAACAACTAAGAACATCAGGATTTAAATGTAAATTGAGTGTTATAATGACCAAAGAGAGGCTTATGCCACAGGAAACTTCAGGAAGTGATTCCAGTACGAATGAATTCTCAGAAAAATATAGGTGTTCCTCTTCCATTGCAGGATCTCAACCATGACCAGGGGCCACGAATGAACTAGACCTGAAGTATGGCAAGGTACTTGATCTCCTGAAACCTGGACTAGCTCTGCCCAGAAGGGATGGTTTAAAGAACAAACCGGATAAGAATGTATCAATCATTCTCCCTAAACAAGGGTTCTATAAAGAACCTAGCAAACTAAAACCTAGTCCTGTAATCGTCTACACAAATGAGAAGTGCCCTCAACTTTAATTTCCACCCCTTAAAATTCCAAACGCCCCTGAATTTAAGGGCCAAATGGCTGGCAATTTCTCTTTTAAATGTTCTTTACTATTTTATGCAGATGCCCCTGTGCCCTTCTCTCCAGGTTTATTGGAATCCAGAATTCTGTCGCTGTGGCCTTTCCTCTGATCTCCTTATAGACAACAGGAGGCTGGTGCAGAAGGACATCAGCTCTGCTTCCTTTGCCAGCTTTCAACTCTTGTCAAGCACAGAACCTGAATTTTCACTGCTGATTTCCAGACCTGAAATGCATCCTTATTTGTCTTCTCCTTCCTGGAGCACGTGTTCTTCAGGATGATGCAGTGTCCTTCCCTACTGAGTTGCAGACTCTAGGAGAAGTGTCTGGATCGATTCCCTTTGGAGAAGGCAGTTAGGGAAGAAATTACCTTGAACGTATTTTCCTGCATCCCTCCGCTGTGAATAACTCGATCAGGCCAGTGAGGACCTGGCCCAAGGATAGCCGATCAGCAGACTGGCAAGTGACCTGAGACAGAAGCTCAGTGGTAGGGGACTTGGGGAGGACGTGCAGTTTGATAAAGGACAGTAAGGTGCAACTTGGAGTTTGGAACGTACGGCCGAAAAAAGTAACACCTGCTGTTTTCATAATACACTCTGTAGAACATAACGTTTGACAAGATTTTCTGGGCCTGTGGAGGAACACAGGAGCTAATGCGGCGAGATTTCAAAGGTGGAGGGAATATTGAATAAGCCCCAAAGAGAGTGAGGATGGCCCAATGAGTGGAAGAAAGAGGGAAGGACCAGCAGGGTCACCGTCAGGGTAGGGTGGTCTTTTCGAGGCTCCAGGGTACATGTGTCCTGCAAGAAAATCCTAAATACTTCAAGTAACACAAGTGGGTCACTCTTCTCTTCAATGGCATTGAAATTAATACCTAAAGAGTTAAAGGGGTGTTGGAATTAACCTATGACTGAAATATCATTACAAAATTATTTGTCCATTAGTAACTTAAACTACTTTCCCTTAAAAATTTCCATTTCTAAGAATGATGATTATAGTTTATATATGGTGATACCCATTCCTTTAACATGCAATTTCAGGCATGGGACTCATTTCCACTGTTCACCAACCAGCTTATATACTGTATGTGAATTTCTGTGGTTGGTATTTCACTGAAGATAGATCTAAAATGGTTTGATGAGAAAAGGAAAGATATTATGTTCAACTGCATTTTAACGAAGTTAATCGACACAACTAGTGCTCGTGATTGCTTTTGAGACTGAATATGTAGATGGGCAGTGGCCAGATTATATATGGAAACAGAGCTCTGACCCACAACCTGCAACCACCAGCCCAGGAAACCAGCCGCTTCTCTACAGTAACCAGCCCAGGAAGCCAGCCTGCTCTTTAAGTCAGACTTGCAGGAAGTCAGACCACATCTCTAGTGACTGATCCCAGAAGCCAGCCAATAGCCCCTGTAACCATTGGCCCAAAAAGGCCAGGACTGACAGCTTCCCTAATTTTTGTCTCCACCTCCAATCTAGGACCAACCAGAGAAAGCCAAATATGCACCCCTAACCAATCACACAGGATGCCCTGCTTCTAGTTAGCCCACCTCCAGCTTCCCCATAACAACAGCCTCCAATCAGAGCCCACCTGAAGCCCTCCGGTTTTTTTCCCCTCTAAACCTTCCCCAATCCCCTGCCTGCCTTTGAGTGTCTGCCAAAACACAGCAGAGGTGGTTGACTCCCTTGCTAGGGTGAGTAAAGAATAAATAGCCTGTGCTTCTTCTCATTTGGTTGGTCTTCATCAATTTCCACATTTTTATGGCCATTTCTAAAAAGAATTCTTTTTCTTTAATTAATTAATTGCTTTTTGTTTGTTTGTTTGTTATTTGTTTATGGCCGCATTGAGTCTTCGTCGCTGCGTGCAGGCTTTCTCTAGCTGCAGCGAGGGGGGTCTGCTCTTTGTAGCAGTGCGCGGGCTTCTCATTACAGTGGCTTCTCTTGTTGCAGAGCACAGGCTCTAGGCACACGGGCTTCATTAGTTGTGACACGTGGGCTCAGTAGTTGTGGCTCACAGGCTCTAGAGCGCAGGCTCAGTAGTTGTGGCGCCGGGCTTAGTTGCTCCGCGGCATGTGGGATCTTCCCGGACCAGGGCTAGAACCCGTGTCCCCTGCATTGGCAGGTGGATTCTTAACCACTGCGCCACCAGGGAAGTCCCAAGAATTCTTACATCGATAAAGACAAGCAAGACAGTAAAGCAAGGAAGGTAAAGGTGAAGTGACCTGTCATTATAGCACCTGGGCACAAGAATCTTTTTTTTTTTTTATGATGTATCTGAGATTTTATTGTTGATACTGGTTCAGCCATTTTCTTCTTCAATTTTTTAAAAAGAATTCTTTATTTATTTATTTATTTTTGGCTGTGTTGGGTCTTCGTTTCTGTGCGAGGGCTTTCTCCAGTTATGTCAAGCGGGGTACACTCTTCATCGCGGTGCACGGGCCTCTCATTATCGCGGCCTCTCTCGTTGCAGAGCACAGGCTCCAGACACGCAGGCTCAGTAGTTGTGGCTCACAGGCCTAGTTGCTCCGCGGCATGTGGGATCTTCCCAGACCAGGGCTCACACCCATGTCCCCTGCATTGGCAGGCAGATTCTCAACCACTGTGCCACCAGGGAAGCCCCACAAGAATCTTGAGTGCTGCTTTTTGTGCCACCTTGTCTGAAACAATGGCCTGAGTCCAGATCCATCCTGCACATGGATACATTTATGAGTCCATTTCTGTAAAGCATTGTTTCCACAGTATGTACACTTCACAGTCAAAACAAGAGTACTTTTTCGGCAGGCTTCCAAAGGATACAATGAAAAGATTTATAAAAGAAAGCTGGGCCAATAGAGAGCTCCCAAGTCATCATAAAAATTAGAAATTGAAGAGTACGCAAGACATCCTTAAGTTTTTAAGAGTCTATTAAGAAATATGAAACCAATGATCTGATGAAAGAGGTAAAAAGAAAAGCCAGAAGCTAGATGTCAACAACTCTCCATTTCTCACTGAAGCTCAAGCCATGTGTCTTAAGGCCTCCACTGTGGGGTTTAAAGTTCTCCTCCCAGTAGATGCCGAGAGGTAACAGCACTTCCAGAAATAGGGGAATGGTGATGGACGAGAGCAAGGGAGGGAAAGTTCTAAAGTATCAAAAGCAAAACGATTTCCTCCCAGCAACTGTGACTCATGGAAGGAATGATTCCATGTACTTGACTACACAGAAACTCAGACTCAGAAATTAGCGAAACAAACAAAAGCCCCACAAGGGGAAAGTGAGGAAGAAGCAAGCTCACTGCCGACCTTGGTGCCCCATGAACTAGTTAACCAAGGAACAGCGGGTGTTAAGACCCAAGCACACTACCCACCAACATTCTGCGGGATCTGCTTCTGCTGAGAACCATGCTTTCACAATAGGCCTCAAACCTGTCTGCAATAATTACCCGAGGAGCAGAAAGGTAGCATTTTAAATTTTAGTGACACATTAATGAACGAGGTAGTACTCTTGACGGATGCAGAGAAAGATTCATCCCACAAAGCTAAGCAACGGCTCCTCAGATCGAAACACAAGCCAGGTAGCTGGCCTTGGTAGGTCCCGTTGCGCTTCAGAGCTGCCCCTCAGGTAACTGTGTCCCCTTCAGACACCTGGCAGCTACTGACAGATCTACTGCTCTTATTGTCCCTGGCAGACTTTGGCAGATATCTCATCTCAGAAGATTCGAGCCTCTGTCTCGGAGTCGGGGGTTAATAGGACCCCTCAATTGCAGTTATAACAAGGTCCTGCCTTTTTTAAAGCAACGCTTCTTCAAGCTTAGGAATTGATCTTCCAGTCTGAGATGGTATCATCTCAAAGCTCAGCAGTTCAAAGGACAATGCTTGGACATGAAGAGAAGTAGACTTTCCACATAGTAGGATACTTTATGGTCATGCACATGTACCCAGATACGTTCTGTGGCATCTTTGGCCAGTCACCAGAGCCAGTGAGGAAAGGGGTGGGTGTCACAGCTCCTGGGTGGCTCTCCTGAGGCCCCTGAAGGCTCCTCATGGTGGTGGGTCTCCTGCAGACAGTTTGGACAAGAACTAAGCTCAGGGTCACTGTCAGGGGTTGAAATGTGCCCCTCAAATATCCATGTGTTGAAGTCCTAGCCCCCAGGCCCTATGCCTCCGAATGTGACCTTTTTGGAAATAGGATCATTGCAGATGTAAATAGTTACAGTGAGGTCCTTAGGGCGGATGCTAATCCAATAGGACTGGTGTCCTTATAAAAAGGGGAATTTGGGGCTTCCCTGGTGGCACAGTGGTTGAGAGTCCGCCTGCCGATGCAGGGGACACGGGTTCGTGCCCCGGTCCGGGAAGATCCCACATGCCGCGGAGCAGCTGGGCCCGTGAGCCATGGCCACTGAGCCTGCGTGTCTGGAGCCTGTGCTCCGCAACGGGAGAGGTCACAACAGTGAGAGGCTCGCGTACCACAAAAAAAAAGGGGGGGGTGGGAATTTGGACACAAAGATTGTCCCTCACAGCCTCAGAAGGAACACCTTGATTTCTTACTTCTGGCCTCCAGAACTGTGAGACAGTACCTTTCCATTGCTTAAAACCACCCAGTTTGTAGTACTTTGTTAGGGCAGCTCCAGGAAACAGTCACCCTTTGTCATTCTCGTAACGATCATCTCAACTTCCAATAACCAGCCACATCATCATTGGTAGAAACCCTTGACCTGGAGTGAAAACTGGGACTTTTCCTAAATTCCCAGCACATTCTTCTTTGATTTACTCTTCAACCTACCAGCTCTTCTTATATTCCGAAACTGCCCATTTCATATTCTAAAACATTCACTTACCTTCCAGCTAAGGTACTATAGTCATTGGAATGTCAAGAATTGAATGTCCTGGACTATGACATTTTCTTGACTTAAGGTCATAGGTTTGTAAAACCGCTAATTAAGGGATCAAAAGGAAGAACTACAGAGAACAAGGAAGGGGGAGAAAATGTAAGGGAATTCTAAACGGTTGCTCTCTTCACCAATTTAATCCTCATTAAAGTGGAAAACTGAGCTGCTGTCTGTTGATGGTTGTTCTAAAATCCAAGATGGTGGTCCTCAAAGTGTTCTCCCCATCAAGCAGCATCAACAGCACATCTATGCCCCCTCACCCCCCACCAGGGCTATTAAATCAGAGGGAGTGGGGTCCAGTTCCTGTGTTGGAACAAGTCTTTCAGGGGTTTCTGATGCCCGCTCAAGTGTAAGAACCACTCTTACTACATTCAAAGCCAGGAGGCAAGCTGGTTCCACCTGACTGCAAATTCAGTTGGGAGTGACCGTGCAAGAGCACTGTGTTCAGAAGGATTCTGAAGCACACTCTGAGCTCTGATTTTAAAATGGGGAATCTCCCGGGAAGAAGAAGAAGGGGACGGCAGCTAGTAAGCCACTTAACAACCACCCCATGAGTTTCAGACTCAGGCCGTCACCACTGTATCTTTCTTCATATCAATGTTTCTAATTTAAAAAGGTCCCAAATTTCTGAAGTGATTTGGACCCTAAATATACTGACATAAAAATGAAAAGAAGAAATGAAAAACTTTTTCTCAGTTCTGAGACAAAACTCAAAATAAGCGCTTGATGGCACTGCTCTGTCTTCTACTAAATATTTATTTCCCCCTTTTCTCTCCACACCACGCTTCTCTTTCAGGATGGCATTACTTTGGTGGTGGGATAAAAGAAATGAGGTTGTACTTCACTTAATTCAGGAAAACAAGCGATACACAAAATTTAAACGTGTAATTGAATTTGAAAGTTACCATTTTCACTGCATTTACATGATGAAGGATTCACTTCATTTTTAAAAGGATTTACAAAAGAGTTCTTTAGAAGATTGTTTTCCTCTGAGGTATTTCATATCTGATTTGATTTACCTTAAAAATCACCTACTGCTTCCTGTTGCCTTCAAATCTGAACTCCTGGGGCTTCCCTGGTGGCGCAGTGGTTGAGAGTCTGCCTGTCGATGCAGGGGACGCGGGTTAGTGCCCCGGGCCAGGAAGATCCCACATGCCGCGGAGCGGCTGGGCCCATGAGCCATGGCCGCTGAGCCTGCGCATCCGGAGTCTGTGCTCCGCAACGGGAGAGGCCGCAAAAGTGAGAGGCTCGCGTACCGCAAAAAAAACAATAAAGCAAAAACAAATCTGAACTCCTGGGGATGAAGGGCTACAGCCTGAGTGCAGCTCACCTGGCAACCTTCTCTTGCCTCCTGCTCCTCCCTGGGTCAGATGGAGCCACTCTAGCGTCTCCCAAAGTGCTTTCCTTTGTCCTGCTGCCTCTCCTGTTGCCATGGATACCACGCCCTCACGGATACCACACCCAGGTAACATCCTCCCTTCCTCTGGACCCCTGTTCTGCCCGTTGGCCACCCCCCAGCCTTCCCTGGCCAACCCAGACTTGGGTGCCTCTTCTCTCCCTAAGGTCACATACTTTGTGCCATGGTTCCTGCATATTCCACCCTTCCCCAACCATTCCCTGAGGGAAGCCATTTCCATCATATCTCTCAGAGCAGCAATACAATGATTGAATAGACTCATTGCGTGCATAGATTCCTTGCTGGGAGATTGCCTAGGACAGGCTCCAAATGGAAGGACTGGATTTCTTGCCTGTCAAGGGCTGTTCCCAGCCTCTGGGAAGCCTTCGGAGCCATCTAGTTACCAGATCGTGAACAGCTGGGGAGATTGTGTGACATACCTAGACTGGAAAACCAGGAAGTTGGATTCTTTCACTCAGTGGCCCCTAATGAAGTGTGTGGCCTGGGCATTGTCTCTGGCCCACGCTTTGGCCATAGGATCTCTCTTGTCCATTCTCAAGAGTGATTCACTTGAGGATCAGCTGAAATGGCTTAAAGCATCAACCGACCTCTTCATAACCTGAACAGTATTATGAATCATTTGCCTGACCTCCTAAGATATTCCTTTAATCCTTATATTTTCTAGCACAATTGACAGGAGGCATCTTTATCTTATTTATAGCTTTAAATAAATTGGTATGAGCATCTACCAAACATATTTATTTTATTTCCCAAGAAATATACCCCCAGAAAATGTCAAGGAAATGATCCTTGAAAAATGCACATCCGAATGCAGTATAAAATATTTAAGGGAATGACTGTGCTTGTGGTTTCCATTTTCTGTTAGATAATTCTACCGGCTCCTATAAAAGTCAAGTCAGTGCTTTTAAAGGTGGAAAATGGCCACGAGTTGAGAAAAACCTTCAAAGCCCCGGGGTTCTCCTTGATTTTGCTTTTACTTCCAGCAGTTTGCCTTCAATGAACCACCTCAAATAACTTAGATATTCAAAACTTGTTGGATAGTACTTAGCAAAGTAAAACTCAAATAAAGATGGTAAGAACTAAGCCAGTCACCAATGGCTTAAAAATTCCCAACTGCGTTTAGTGTTTCCTCATGGGGCATCTCTTCACACGACACTTTCAGTTGGTTCTCCCCCATCCATCCACCTTCCCTCAAAATCCTCCACCATTAAGGAACATTTCCCACATTCACCTGTGATGTCAAAGTAGCAAATCGTGTTGTCAAAAAAAAAGGATTCTAGAAAAGAAGACTATTATTTAAATCTTAACATAAAGCCATTCAATTGAGTTAGCTGGGGAGCAGATCCTCACAAGATTAACTCGTTTGATCCTCCAAAAACCCTGTGAGGCACGTACCATTTTATCCCCATTCTAAGAGGAAGAAACTGAAGCACAGAGATGTCAAATCAATTGCTCGACAGTTGCACAGCCAGGAAGTGGCCAAGCCAGAGTTTGACCATGCTACATGCCCCGACCAATACAATCATTCCATGTGTGCTGACATTCGTCTCATAAATGACACATTAAATGATAATTTTTAATGAACTGAAGTTCATCGAATTCATCAGTGAATTTCATTGGTACAAACGGCTGTTTCAGAGAAGAAAGGTGAAGCCTATAAAAAATGAAGACTTCCTCAGGATCCATGAGAGTGACCCCGGGAGGATGAGAACCCCCAAGAGGACATGCCAAGATCAACTGCTATGGTCCAGGCAGGCAAGGAAGATACCAGCACGCAGTGTAGCTCCCTGCCCACACCTCCTGGATGGCCGGTCTGTGGTGGGGCTCACCTGGGGGTAACAGCTAGAGGACAAGCCTGTACCACAGTTTGGGGCAGCTGCAAGGTGACCTAAACCCAACCCTCATCTACCCACCCTCTAGATACCTGGGCAGTTGAAGCTCCTATATCAACACATTCTGCACTCGCCTCTTATCACTGGGACCAGCAGTCTAATGAGGTCTAGCCATCACCCTCAGGACACCCTCAGCCAGTTCCTGAAATCTGCTGTGCTGGCCACAGCTCTCACCGGCTGATCGGCCATTTGCTTTGGGTCCAACCCAGTAGGTGACAGAGGTGTTCTGAGCTCAGGCGCTGGGGTCAATATCTCTGCACTTACTAGCTGGTGACCTTGGGAAAATTTAGAAGTTCTTGGAGCCTCAGTGTCCTTACCTGAAAGATGGGGACAATAAGACCACTCTGCCGGGTTATCGTGAGGATGACATGAGAAGATGAACAGAAGATATAGGGAATAGTGAAATGCCCCAACATGTCAGCTGCTACTCTTACTTTTGGTATCACCTATAATGGCAAAGGGAGCTGGAAGCACAGGCTCAGCTCACCCGATGGCATCTGTTGACCAACTCCATGTCTGGACTTCCCTTTAAAATACTCCAGATGTACCATGCGATGTGAAGTGTGCTGCCAGTATCCTTGACAAGAGAGCAGAGCTCAGGGTGGACCTCTGGTGGTCTGCTCAGGAAGCCCAGACACAGGGCAGCTAATGCCAGCACTTCTGTTGTCATCAAGCAAGGCTTGACAGAATATCAAAAATGGTTCCTATAAGTGCAATTAGTGTCCTATCAGTTGTCATGATGGCTGCTAGAAATGAGCTCTCTGTGGTGACATTAAAGATATTCAAGATATGTGGAGTGGCTGAAACGTTTAAGAAAATATCCCCCCCTTGCAGGAAGAGAGTGCATGAATCCGGTGATGCCTGGACCCTTTCTCGTGGGAAGAGGTATAACAACAGCCCTTAGCCCCACGCCCATGGAACCTGAAACTTGGAGGTCTTAGCTTGTCTGATGCCGGCTATCAGGGTGACAGCATTTGCCTCTGCAGTCTTGGCATTAGCCTCGAGGCTCATTCTGCCCAGGGGTGGTCAGAGCATCTGAGGGGCAAGGAGCTGACTTCACTAAGCTCACAGAACAGGTTGATGAGCACTTGGGCTTGCCAGCAAATCAGTGCTTCTTCAGTAAATGTCTTGTGTGCAGCTGAGCTGCTTTGAGAGTTTCTGTCACAAACACCCAGGAGCAAAATGTCAAAGGACAAACCGGCCCTCACCTGCCTCAGACTTCTATAGCTGCTACCCAAATGGACCAAAAAGAGCCCGAGAGATATGTGTGACTACACTGGCTTAGGTCTCTTTTCACAGTACTTGTGTCTGTAGGCTTCACGGGGGAAGATCTAGGGCAAGTTTCCTCAGCTCCGACGAAGCCACTCAAGCTAAGGACAGCTACAGCCACCCCCACGGAGTCAACAGGGGAAGCCCAGCAAAGCCAGGAGATCATGTCCAAGGTCACACACAAGGAGATGAGCTGGACAAGAAAACAGTTGCAGTCAGGAACTGCTTCTCCCTGGTTGTTCCTATACATGAAGCAGGCAACCCTAAATAAAACTCTTTTCCCCCAAGGTAAGTATAACCCAGAATCCCTAGTAAAGGCAAATAGTAGTCTTGGAATTTGGGGTCCCCAAATTGGGGAAGAGAAGAGTAGGTAGTCATCAAGCCAAGCCTCAGGACTTCCTGTCCTTCAAGGATGTCTGTCCCCTGGGCAGACCATTTATATCAAAGAACCTGCCTCAAGCTCCATCCTGACCTGCTTTTGCTCTACTGAGAAATGTGTATATAAACAGAGTGCTTCAGTAAAAAAGGCAAATGGCAAATGAGGGTCTGATCAACGGCTCAAAGGAGACACAAGCTGCTTTTCCACTGAGCTTCTATAAAACGCCCAGCACGACCACAGCTGCTGAAGCCCATGTCACAGGGGACACAGGCGAGGACATCATGGTCTGGCAGGCAGATATCCAAATCCTGAGCTGCAGTATGAAGCTGAATGTGTGAATCAGATGATCACAGAGCAATGCACTTGCCCCGTTTAGATCCCCTAAAAAGACCTTGAAAGTGAGGAGCTTGGTGCTAAGCAATGCCACACCTTGGAAAGCCCAGACTTTCTGGGGTAGCTTAACACCATGAAGATGTTTTTCCTCATGGGGTCTGGTGTGAGTCGGCCATCAAAGCATGCATCCAGCAAGGTGGCCACCGCCAGGGAGGGTCACACGGGATGGCTTAATTGCTTCTGCCCACACCCCGTGCCAGTCCCACGGCCATCGTGCCTGCAGGGAAGCCTGGATAAGTGGGGCCAGCCTCTGCCCTGGGGAGGAAGAACTCTGGATGTGACGTGCATACGGGACTTGTCACACAGCCTATGCCCCCGAGCCCTCCCCCGCTCCTCACCCCCACTCGCACACTTGAATCCCCAGAGATTCCTTCTTTGCAGGATTACAGACGCTTTGGCATTCATGACGCTCCTTCTGGACTATACATACCATTCAGAAGGGATGAAACACGGTTTTGTCATGAATGCTCGTTCGAGGCACTGACATGTGAGAAGCAATTATCCAAATGTAGATGTCATTCCTAGCCAAGGTCAGGGTCCAGGAGGTACAGGTGGGTAACAACAGCCAAGAAGGGGTAGAATGAGATTGGGACATGAATATGAGCCCAAGTTGGGGTCAAGACAGAATATGAGCTGCTACACCCACAGCAGGGGCAGGACTCAGGAGGCCCTGTGAGGCTGGGGTGAGGGTGGGGTTTTGGGGAGTCAGTGAAGGAGCAGCGGAAGGGGCTGGAGGTGCAGGGAAGACGGGCTGCCTGCTCCCTGAGCTCAGGTCTTTGGGCAACCTATTAAGGACGCGATGCAGGGAGGAGGGGGTTACTCGTGCCTCTAACTGGAAATCCAGGGACCTCCGTGACGTGAGTTCAGCCCTAAGTACTCTGACCCCCAGCATGCCGAGCCCTGTGCCTGCCCCACCTCCCCGCCTGAACTGGCCTCCAGGAATTTGGCCCTTTGTTTGCCCGAAAGGAAAGAAATCATCCGCCAGTGCCTTTCCTCTTAGTTGCTTCCTGGGTCCCTAATTCTGTCCTGGTCGCCCTGTTCTGGTGTCATCCACCACCTGACATGAGAGTGAGATTTCTCTTTTTTTTTTTTTTTTAATTGCTTAAAGTATGGGTCTTAAACTTGCCCTTTCAAAAGAGTTCCTTTCCTCAGCCTGAGATCTTGAATTTTTCTTCAGCCACTTCAAGAAAGTGTTCTGCTTCCTGTTCTGCCTGTGCTATCAGAGAAAACCTTGATTCTCAGCGTGAGAACATTTATCTCAGTGGGTCACTTTTTGGAAAAGATTAAAGCAACTGAAAGAAGGCTTTTCCTTGATATCAAAGCCATAGACTTGGATCATTTTTTTTTAGGCCAAAAGAAACCCGCTGTAAAAAATAAAATAAAAATAGGCATTTCCTAAAAAGAAAAAATGCCTGCTGCTTTTTCTTAGCCCAGAAAATTATCAGTTCACAAGGTGAATCTCCCATGAATAAACTCAATATGGATGGGGAAATAAATCATATGACTGTCTACCTTTTTTCTTTTTGACAGTCATCTTGTTGAAAAAGGCCATTATTTTTCTGTGCTAACGGAAGTGTCTTGCTAGCTGAGACTTACAGGTTATCTAAAATATAGAGTAAGCTTCATCTTTTCGGCGCACTTTATTCCCTTTAGCTAATTGTTTTCTGTAGAAGTGCCACAAATTAAGTTGCAGATGTAAATATCTGCATTTCAGAGATGTGACTATTGAGAAACCTTACTTGAGATCCCTTTCGAATGGCCTTGCCATTATCTTGGACCCTTACCCCTTCACACACTGTACCAGATGAATCAATGGACCGCCACCTCCCAGGGTAGGGCCATTGCTTAACAACAACATGCTCCAGAATTCCCACCTTTTTTTGCCAGACTGTATGTCCAAACAAGCTATCCCACCTTTTTATTTGGAAAGTATGTCCATCAGAACTACAGTCGGGTCTGAGATCAGCCAGAATGTTTTGGTTCTATACCGGCCTGCAGCTATGCTGATGGGTCGGCACATGTGCTACACCAGTTGTTAAGTAGCTTGAACAGACCCTGGGCTACAGCTCATCTATCTCCCATTTCCGTGGATGCTCTCTGCTCCTCTCTCCTTGATGCATCCAACCTAACTTCCTCCTGCGAGGCTCCATCTGGACTGCTCTCTCAAGATCACCAGGGACCTGCATGTTCCCAAAGGCGTGGGTGGTTTGAGCAACAGTTAGCAGCAGTACAGCAGAGATTACTCCTTTCTCCTGGTTACTTTGTCTTATTTTCTCCACCACCACACTCCTCTGGTTTTGCTTCTACCATCCTGATCCCTTTTGGGGAGCCCATGCAAGTTCCTCATCTTCCACTCATTCTTAAATGTGGCCATGTCTCCGAGCACTTTTCTGTCCTTGCTGTACAAAGTCTCATCAACTATTTGACTCTAAATGATGAGCTCCAGCCCAGATTTCTCTAGGCCAATCGGCATATCTAGTAGAACATCACTCAGGAACTCAAACTCTACATATCCAAAACTGGACTCCATATCATTCCACAATTCCAATAATTCACATTATTTCAACTACTACCGAAGGAGAATTCACTCACTCCAGTGCACCCTGGAAATGGTACCTCAAAATACCTGCTCATCCCCATCAGAAACCTGGATATCTTCCTTAATTCCTCCCTCTCACTTTCCATCGAGTGCCCTTTATTCTACCTCAACAGCCCTCCAATCTGTCAATCTGTCTGCTTTTGACTTTCCCATTGTCGCCATCCTCTGAGCCGACATCCTTTCTTGTTCATCCCAGCCCAGCAGTCTTGATGGCATCTTTGCACCATCTTGCTCTCCTCCACTCTCACCTCCACACTGCAACAATAGTGAACTTTCCAAAACTTAAATCTGATCCCATCACTCCATTGCTTTAAGACTTTAAAACTCTTAAATATTTTCCATTGGCTTTAGGATGACACCTGAACTCTTGGTATGAATCAAGGTTCTCCTAGACACAGGTACTGCTGCGTCTCTAGCTTTATCTGCTGCTCTTCTCTTTGCATCTTCGACATGCAGAACCACTTATATGCCACCCTCTCACTCACCTGCAAACATCTGAACAAGCCGCTCTGCCTGTGCCTCCAAAGCCACTCCCTCCCTACACTCCAACTCCTGATACACACTCACTCACACCTTATTCATGGGCCAACTCCCACTTAACCCTTCTCGTTGTATTTTAAAGGATACTTCTCTTTGGCAGGAGTTTCCTGGCCTTCTAACTGAGATGTGTCTCTCTGTGGTGGGTTCCCTTAGCACCCTGTATTCTCCATCACAATAATTATTATACACGATTTTCATTTTTTCTAAATCTTTTTTTCCCTTTAAACTGTAAGACCTATGCCCACAGAACTACTTTGGTTATTCCCTATCATATTCTCCATGACAAAACTGGTACTGGAAAATAGTAGGCACTAAATAAATATTGAACAAATATGAGAATGAATGAAAGAAAAAATAAATTAAATATCACCTCCTCCATAAAGCCTATACCAGGGTTTCTCCAACTTAGAGCTATTGCTATTTTGAGCCAGACAATCTTTTTATGGAGGGTTCTCTTGTGCACCATAGAATGTTTAACAGCATCCTTAAATACCTTAAATAGCACCCTGGCCATTTGTGACAATCAGAAGTGTCTTCAGACACTGAGAGGTGCAAAGTGAGAACCACAGACCCACACTGGCCTCTGTCCCTTCTCATAACTTCTTTACTGCCACTTGTTATCACCTAATTGTTCTTCACCCCAAAAGAACTGAAAACTCCTTGGAATCAGGGCCCTGTCCCCTAGTGTCCTCACGGCATCTTATCCTGGACTGAATGTAATAAATGGAATCCACATATGTGTCCATAAGTGGAAAGGCATGGAAAGCCGAGGTCTCCATTCTCATTGGCAGGTAAAATTCTGACTCTCCATCCTAACACTATCCTACCTGCCCAAACTTTTCAATATTGGAAAATTCAGCATTATCAGAAAGCCTTTAATGAACTATTAATTTTATTCAGTGCTAGTGATGGTTACTTTTATGTGTCAACTTGACTGGACCACAGGGTAACCAGACATTTGTCAAACATTGTTCTGGATATGTCTGAAAGGGTGTTACTGAATGAGATTAACATTGGAATTGGTCGACTGACTAAAGAAGATTGCTCTCCCTGATGTGGGTGGGTCTCATCCAATCAGTTGAAGGTCTGAATAGAGCAAAACAGCTGAACTTCCCTAAAATAGGGGGAAGTCTTCCTGATTGCCTTCAAGCTGTGACATCAAGCCTTCAAGCTGTGACATCAGTCTTTCCCTACCTTCAGACTCGAGCTGAAACAGCTGCTCTCTTTGCGTCTCAAGCGTGCCAGCCTTCAGACCAGAACAACGCTAGCAACTCTCCTTTGTCTCCAGCTTGCCGCCCGCAGCTCTTGGAAACTGTTAGCTTCCAAAATCGTGTAAGCCAATTCCTTATATTAAATCTCTCTCTGTATATACATACATCCTATTAATTCTGTTTCTCCAAAGAACGAACCCAAATAGTGCTGTTCCACATGCTCTGTAAAGAAGATTCGAAACATTACAGAACTAACAATCTCCCCATCTGGAATTCATTAAACTCTCATTTTCTAAAAATTCAACAGAGTTAACTGAACCATGGGCAGCTTGCTATGAGTTCACTGGTCACTCCCTTGGAACGCTTCTTTCTCTGGATAACTCAGCTCTACATACCTTCTGGCACATTTGGGCCATAATCAAAGGGAATGGAACCAGTTTGCCCTTGACCTTCTATAATGACATTTGACTTCTCCTAAACTATCCTAGATGTCTCTAATGCTCTTTAAATAAATAATGATGATAATTAATATCAGCCAAAAAATATGGTTAAAAATTAACCATTTATATTAAATATTTAGCAAATGTTTATGTATGATTTTAACACTGTAGTAGTCCTGCTTAAAAAGAACCCCAACATGCCATTTCCTAAGATTAGAAAAGCACTATTCTATCTAGGAAATCATCTCAATTAATACATGTACATGTAGTAAAAAGGGACAATAAAAAATTGCACCTTTCCTTTATTATGTGCTCACGCTCAAACACACAGTAAACAGGCAGGTCAAACCAAATCCTCTTCTGTGAGTGCAGCCATGTGGTATGGTGGGAAGAACAGTTCTTAAAGTCATCCCCCCATGTTCTGAGCCAAGTTCTGCCACCAGTCACCCTGTGAGCTTGGGAGCATTCCCTGTACATCTCTTTGGCCCTCAGTTTACTCATCTGTAAAATGCGGAGAAAGATTCCATTCAATGGCCAAGGTCCCTTCTAGAGCTAAAATTTCAGTTTTGAGTATGTCTGTGACACAATTCTTCAACCTGAAAATGATTTCTCTACTCCTTTTTCAATTGGCAAATGACAAAAGTAAAATCGGTTCAAAAAAAAAAAAGCATTTACAGTGCCCTGGAATGAAATGGCACAAGAGAAAGCTCCCCTGCCAGAAGATGGGAGGGTCAGAAGCAGTAGAGAATAAGGAGTGAGGGCAGGATAAGAAGAAGACTCAGAACTCAAGCTGTAAATGGCAAACTTGCGCTATGACACAGTCCTACCTCCACGACATATGCTTATAACCATGGTGAGTATTACCAGAGTAGTGGTGGCAACACAAGACCACATAGAAATGGACAAGTAGAATTATGGGTCCCAAGAACCAAATGCTGATGGCCATGGTTGGTACTAAAGAACTTTGACCAGTAAAAGAACTCATTCCTCGAATGCAACATGGAAACCCCCAAGTCCAGAAGCCAACAACATTGCCACGGCTGCCCCGTGACTTCCCTGTGTAAAGAAAGAGCCATCCCATCCCAGGGCCTTCAACCCAAAATCTGAGTGTCACAGATGTGCTTCCCATTAGTCATTTCTCCCAGCCTGGTCTACCTCCAATAAAGTTAAGCTTCACTTTTAAGTCAAAATTTCCAAATATTTTCTTATGTCTGTTAGCTATAACCGGAATGCTTGTCCCCAGGTAAAATCCTGTGCACTCAGGATGCTTTGGTGCCAAAGACTTGGCCCAAATCTTCAGAAACATTCCCCTGGAGTGGAAATCCTAATAGGTTTAGAGTGAGTGAAAAGCATTTGACAACAACCTGAAACTTGACTATATAGAGATAGCTCCATCCTTGACAACAAGGGACACAGAGAGAGACAAGGGGGATTCATCTTGAGTGGCATGTGTCAAAGACTGTGCACAGCCTCAAATTTCTCCCACAGCCGCGTGTGCTAGAAACTGTAAAGGGGGGTGAACAGCAAGCAGCCAAAGCACTTTGAGTTTGTTTTTCAAAATAAGCAGATAAAAGGCCCAATGGGCATTGATATCAGAAAAGAATAAAGATAGCTAAACCTAACAAGGAGTCTAATGCAGCCCATCTTACCTAAAGTCTCCTATATTTTTACCGTTTTGCAAATTATAAGTGGATACGTAAATCGTTTAAAGTCATTTCTGTCTTTTCTCTCTAAATTTCCAATTATAACACCCGCAATACCAAATAGAGGGGGAATTGTAATCAATTTCTTAAATAAGTTTTGTGACCACCTAGAGGGGTGGGATAGGGAGGGTGGGAGAGAGGGAGATGCAAGAGGGAAGAGATATGGGAACATATGTATATGTATAACTGATTCACTTTGTTATACAGGAGAAACTAACACACCATTGTAAAACAATTATACTCCAATAAGGATGTTAAAAAAAATTAATAAATAAAAAAATAAATTTAGACCCAAAGGATCTGAACAACAGAGCCAATTCATTCAACCAGGAAATCAGATTTTGACAGCCAGACTTTTTAAAAAATTGAATTTATTTTCCAGAGAACTTATTCAAGTGCTCACTGTCACCAGGCACTGTAACAGAACCATAAACAACACATTGTTCCAGTATGGGTCCTATTTGTAATTTAAGGACACATTAGATAGATGGGTGACATGGATTTTACCCCAGCTTGACCACCAAGGAGCTGAAGACCCTGAGGAAATCACTTCCTCTCAGCCTTGTTTCAGTGTTTGTAAAATGGGGCACAATAGTTGATGTACTAATGCCCAATTCTTCACCCCTTTGTATCTTCACCTTTTGCCAAGTAAGTTGGTAATACTCTCCCAGTCTGACTCTAGATTTGGCCATTGACATTGGTCAATAGAATATAATAGAAATAAAAGTGCAGCAGTTCCGGGCGTCCCTGGTGGTGCAGTGGTTAAGAATCCGCCTGCCAGTGCAGGGGACACGGGTTTGAGCCCTGGTCAGGGAAGATCCCACATGCTGCGGAGCAACTGAGCCCAGGAGCCACAGCTACTGAGCCTGTGCTCTAGAGCCCGCAAGCCACAACTACTGAGCCCACATGCCACAGCTACTGAAGCCCGTGCTTCTAGAGCCCGTGCTCCACAACAACAGAAGCCACAGCAATGAGAAGCCCGCACACCGCAACGAAGACCCAACGCAGCCAAAAATAAATAAAATAAATAAATTTATTTTTAAAAGGAGTGCATCAGTTTCAAGCCTAGGCCAAGAGGCCTTGCACATTTCCACCTGCTTTCTTGAGCTTCTGCCATCACCATGGGAAGGACATGCTGGGAGTCTAGCCCCCTGAAGAGGGTGGGAGACGTGCGGAGCAGAGCCAAGTGTGCCCTGCCACGTCTCTCCTGCCAAGTCAACCTGACGCCCATTCCACAGCAGCAAATGTAACTGAGATGAGCAAAGCCATCCATGAGAATAAATAACTCAGAGTGGATGTTACACAGCCAAAGCTGACTAGTACAGAGACAACGCCACCTGCCCCAACTACCTCACTGGCATGTGGGGAAGATCAATTGAAATCATATATGTAAGAGCACTTGAAAAACTGTAAAGCTGCCTCCCACCCATGGGTAGGACCACATGCTCTGTAGCCCATTATGTTCTATTCTGCACCTCCGGCACATTCTCCAGGTGGACGCTCCATTCTGAACTTGGTTTTCCTAGCCTGGTGACACAGTTTCTATACCATGTTTCATGCATATCTTCTGTCTTTTTATCCAATCCCTTTGGATTCTGGTGGACAGCATGCTCACTCATTGCTCTAATTCCCTCCATCTCCCAAATAGAAAGTTTCCTCTAAAATCTCCATTCGTTCCATGTTCTGCAGAATCCAGGGCCGGACCTTCCTCCTCCCATTGACCTACCCTGTTTCCCGTACCCCTATCTGATATTCCCTAGTCATGACTTAATCTGAAAGGGTGCTCAAACATATGATATATCATTACTACAAAGCATCATGGCAAAATTAACGTTGTCCCTGAGGAATTGTGTGTGCTACTAATTGTCACTTGAAAGGCTTGTTGAATATTGTGTAGGTGGGTAGACAAACCCTTTCCCAAGGTTACTTAAGCGTATGTTTCTTCTCGTTTTTGTGCTAGAGTGAATGTTACCATACTTAGAATAACTTCTCTTAGGGTGGGCTAAGAACATTCTTGCAATTCCCCATCACCCAGCTCGGAGACAGGCAACAGAAGTTTGCTGGTCATCCTAGGGCAAACTCTGCACTTCATCAGTAAATTGTGAGAGTCTATGCCATGCCTAGTGAGGGTTGCCTGAAGAAAATTGTGTATCCAAGAGCATGGTCACTAGGATGAGGCCACCAAGGCTGTTGTGAGATGAGGAGGGGTGGAGAGGGCAGCAATTCTTATCACGGTCGGTGACCAAAGCCAACTGATGCATGGAAGAAAGGCAGTGTCCAAACAGAACCGTGCACAGCTCACCATTGGGCCCATCAGCAGGACACCAGAGACAGACAGAGCTGTGGTCAGTAGGCAGCCTGAAGAAGAGGTGCTCTCTGTCCTGGCACCTCAGTGTTGGCTGCTACAGCCGACTGTGGACCACTCCAAAGATGGGTGCTCAAGCCCACGTAAAAGAAGGCCAGTGATGCCTGTGAAAAGTCTGGATGCCATCAGATGATATGGAGACCGAGATATGGACCTTGAAGCAAGAAGGAATCCAAAGGAAACAGTTGAGAAACTTATGTCCAAAGACCCAGCACCCACAAGAAAGGCAGAGTTTCTTTGAGCAAAGAAAAGTGCTTTTAGTCATTAGACTAGCTACCCGTTAGCATTTAGCATCTGCTAAGAGCCTGTTACAGGCCCGTTACAGTGAAATGAAGGATAAAAGGAAAATCGAGATGTATCACCTGCCCACAGGGGATTGTAAAACTGGTTTAGAATTCATTGCTAAAACATAAGAAACAATAGTCAAGAGTAACACAACAAAATATAATTAAGTGCAAACACGTTATACACCAGTTGTTCTCAAATTCCAGTGTACTTCAGGATCACCTAGGAGGTTTATTTAAAAATACAGAAGCCCTAGCCCACCCCAAATACATCAGGATCTACAGGAGAGGGTCCAGGCAGTGGCGAGGCACACCTGATTGGAGACAGGGGACACACCCAAGAGCTCTGAGAGCTCAGAGGATGTGGGATCAGAGGCATCCTGGACCACAGGAAAGAGAGCTGCCCTTGACCCAGAGGAGGCTGACCCCCAAATCAGGCAAAGAAATGTTGGATCATGGGCCTGGCAGGCTCGGTGTTACTTTTTAAGACACTGTTAAAAATACTTAGCTCCTGTTTTTATCATATTGGCCTTGAGCCTTTCTGAATGCGATGTTTGCTCAATTCAACCATGACTTAAACCACCAAGAAGGAAGTGATCTGAAAACTCCGTATCGGCTCTAAAAGAGCTACATGCCTTAAAGTATCCAACCATTTCAAACAATGGTTAAGACAGGTCAGTGGACTTTGTGTTATCAAGTTCCCATCCACCTCAAATAGAAAGCTTCCCCAAATCTATTTCTATTTTAGCAAATTGTGATCAATAGGAGAGACCTGAGCGTATTGATGTCTTTCTGCCTTGGTACAGTCCCTGTAAGGAAATGCAAATTAAACAAAGGAGCCGGGTTTATATGGGATGATACATTGGATCCTCTGTGAGTCAGCTTGGGCTGACATGACAAAATACCACAGACTGGGGGGTTTACACATTAGAAATTTATTTTTGCACAGTTCTGGAGGCTGGAAGTCCGAGGACAAGGTGCCGTCAGGGTTAGTGTCTGGTGGGGCCTCTCTTCCTGGCTTACAAATGGCCCCCTTCTCGCTGTATCCTCACCTGGTCTCTCCTCTGTGCACGTGTGCAGAGAGTAAGAGAGAGACCTCTGGGTGTCTCTTCCTCTTCTTATAAAGACACCAGCCCTATCGGATTAGGGCCTCACCCGTACATCATTTAACCTTAATGACCTCCCCAAAGGCTCTATCTCCAAACACAGTCACATTGAGAATCAGGGCTTTAGCATATTAATTGGAGGAGAAGGAGGGAGGGACACAATTCAGTCCAAAACAGATCCCAAAGGAGTACTCAGACAATGCAGTTATACACTGGCAAGTCCATACCTTCCTGCCCTAGAGGAGACAAGTCCCTCGGTTTTAATGGATTTTTTAAAACATGCTTTTATTTACCAAATCCATACAAAGTGTCCATCTCTGGCAAGCTTTGTACAAGGTGCAGGGGACACAATGGTGGGAAAACGAGCCATGGTCCCCGCCTCTCAGATCTTACAGTCTAGTAGAATGAACTCTTCTGCTCATCACCCAAGTACAGAATGAGGATAGAGGGGCGAAAGTGGATGTGATGATAATCCCACAGAGCTAGATCTCTCCAATCCAGAAGGGATTCACCACTTCACTCTATCTATGCCCATTTCACTTACTCCTTCCAAATTAATCTACCAAATAGCTGTTCCAGTCTACACACTCTCACCAGCAGGATACAAAGGGTTCCCCATGTTCAAGTCAATGCTTGATATTTTCCAGCTCTATAGCTTTTGACAGTTGCATGGATCTCTTGATTTAATTTGCATTTCTTTGATTACTAATGAGATTTCTTACAAGCCGTTAGCTTTTTCCGCTCTGAATTGCCTCTTCTTGCCCTTTGCCATATTTCTATTTGTTTCCTGACTTTTTCTTGTTGATTTACAGGTGTTCCTTACATACACTAGAAACTAATCATTCACTGACTGTGTGTTTTAGAAATGTCTTCTCAGTCTGTCAACACTGGCTATGATGTCAGGGTAGACATGTGTTGCCCTTCCCTGAGGGAGGATTACACACGCCTGACCCATTGATAACAAGCTTGGCCATATGACTTCCTCTGGTGGAAAAAATGTGAACAGAGGTGACGTGATCTTTTCAAGCCAAAGATTTAAGATTCATGGCATGAAACTGCCATGTACTTTGCTCTCAGAGAGGGGCCACCCCTTTGGCCTGGATCCTGGAACAAAGGAGACACATGGAGTAGACCCCCAGCCAGCCCATAGTCACCTCTGCAGACAGAAACTTTTGCTATTATAAGCTATAGGTTTGGTTGTCTGGTTTCGGTGTTGATTGTTTCGGCAGAAGAGCTGAACCATTCCCAGACTGACACCAGAAGTAAAGTGCTACTGTAATAAACACAAAATGTGTGCATGGGCCTTGGTGTCGAGTGGCAGGTGACAAAAACAAAAAACAAAAAACTGATATTAAAGGCTTTTTATGCAGTGCCATAGCATTTGATAAAACGATCACCTGTGATCATCTGGAAGGCAGAGTGTCACTAATGAACTCGTGGTTTTGGGGAGAAAGCAGAATGTTGGTAACACTGGATATTTGCTAATGACTGTTCTTGACAGTGCACAATAAAAGAGAAGTAAGCTCATAGAAGAAATGGCCATTTTGCAAGCAGAATTGAAAGATAGTTTGGAGAGACCATAAATTCCGGGATTTGCAGGTTGAAAAATAGTGCTGTTTCTCATCTCCAACCCATAAAAGATAAAACTGAGAAGGCCTTGAGCTACAAAACCCAATTAAGGCTCATCCCTGGGGCAAAGATGAAATCAAGTAGCCTGGGTAGCCCACTGTTCAAACTCTAATGGGGTAGAAATGGGCGGAAGGGATCAAGCCTTGTAAGTGAGCTACTCTTCACCCATCAGAGAACAAAGTGATACAGGATGCCAAAAATGAACGATTCCATAAATGGCAACAAAAACCCTTTGGTTTAGAAATACAGACGTGTAGTTGCTTTCTCTCTCTGTGTAAAAAGTGCCACAAACCCTGTTGCTTAAAACGACTTACTATCTCACAATTTCCATGGGTCAAGAGTCAGTGTGAGTTAGCTAGGTGCTACACTCAGCCTCACATCAGGTTAAACTAAGGTGTCAGCCAGGGCTGTGGTCTCATCTGAGGCTGTGGGTGCTTCTCCAACCTCACTGGTTATTGTCAGAATTCAGTTACTTGTGGTTAAACGACTGAGACCCTCAGCTCTCAGACACTATCTACCACAAAGTTCACGTGCATTCATCACCAAAAAAAAAAAAGTAAAGGTAACTTACATGAGGAGATGACATGTTAATTAGCTTGACTGTAGTTTTTATTTCAATATGTGTATATATATAGCAAATCATCATGTTCTACAGCTTAGCTATACATAAAAATATATAATTTAAAAAGGAAGCAAAACAGACAGTATGGTTAAAATAGAATACATGCGTAGATTTATCATTGGACAAAGAGGGTCATTATATGTTAAAGGAAGGCAAAATTCACAGGGAACACGTTAGTCTTTGCTATGTGGCCAACCATGCCAGAATTTAGTGGCCTAAAGCAATGATTTTTTATTTATCTCACTATTCTGTGAGTTGGTGATCTCGGTTGGGCTCAGCTAGACATTTCTTCTGATGGTCTCTGCTGGGCTCGGTCTGCATTTGTGGTCAGCTGCCATGGTCAGCAGCTGGGGTTGGCTGACTGTCTGCAGGGCCAGCAGGAGCAACACTGAGGATGGGGCCATGTGTACCTCCGCACCCAGCAGGCTAGCCAGGAATGGTCATATGGCCGTGGTGGCAGGAGTCCCCAGAGCAGCAAAAGAGCAAGCTCCAGTGGGCCAGTGCTTTTCAGTCTGTGCTTCTGCCATGTTTGCACCTATGCATGTTTATAAATAACTTAGCATCAAAATAAGCCAAACTAGAGCTCTCAGAAATATAAGAAGAATCAAAAACACCACAGCCATAGCTTTATCTTGAGTTCTCAATCTTTATATAGACAAAAGAATTAGGATTCAAATCGTATAATGAATAAGGTCACCAAATATCAGAGTCTGTTTTCCACAGAGAATATGCGTCCTTTATTCAATGTCTTTGGAACATTTATAAAATTTGGCCATACGTTGAGGTGAAAAAAGAAATCTCAGTAAATCAAAAACAAAGAAAAGAAAAAAGAAGACACTGTGTAGGCAATATTCGCTGACCAAATGCAGTAAAACTAGAAATTAACAAAACTATAAACAAGAAAATTCAAACCACATGGAAATTAAAACACTTTCCTGGATAACTTGTTGGGTCTATAATTATAGACTGCTTAGAAAAAAGTGATAAAACTATATATCAACAACTATGGAATGCTTTATATTGGGGACAGCAAACTTTTTCTGTAAAGGGCCACACAGTAAATATTTTAGGTTTTGCGGGCCATAGGTCTCTCTGTAACTACTTAATTCTGCCATGGTAGTGTGAAGCAGCCATACACAACACACAAATGAATGGGTGTGGATGTGTTCCAGTAAAACTTTATTTATAGGAACAGGCAGCAGGCTGGACTTGGCCCATAACCTTGGTTTACCAACTCCTGCTTCATAATAATTAAATGTTAAGCACTTAGAGAGAAATTCCTAACTTTACATGTTTTTATTGCTAAACAAGAAAAAATAGAAATCAGTGAAATAATTAATGTACTCTAGAAGCTAGAAAAATATCAACAACAGCAAAACAGAAAAAGCAAGAATAAAAATATAACACTAAAAACATAAATTAATGAAAGAGAAGACAGAAAAACAATACCATTGGTAAATAAATCCAATATTAGAGAATACCAATAAAACATACAAACCCCAAACAAAGCTAATCAAGAAAAATGAGGGGAAAGGCACAAACACATATTATTAAGAATTAGAAAGGAACCACAACCACAGATGTAGAAAATGCTTTTTAAAATCATAAGCAAATACTATGAACAACCATATGGTAATAAATATTTAACTCTCAATGAAATGGTTAATTGTCTAGAAATAGTCTATTTACTAAAATTGACTCTTTAAAGGGGAGCAAGTCTGAACAGATCAAGAATAAGAAAACAGCTAACAGGCTTCCCTGGTGGCACAGTGGTTAAGAATCCACCTGCTAATGCAGGGGACACAGGTTCGAGCCCTTGTCCGGGAAGATCCCACATGCCGTGGAACAACTAAGCCCGTGAGCCACAACTACTGAACCTGTGCTCTAGAGCCCTCAAGCCACAACTGCTGAGCCCATGCGCCTAGAGCCCGAGCTCCGCAACAAGAGAAGCCACCTCGATGAGAAGCCCGCGCACTGCAACGAAGAGCAGCCCCCGCTCACTGCAACTAGGGAAAGCCCGCGTGCAGCAATGAAGACCCAATACAGCCAAAGATAGATAAATATTTTTAAAAAGATGTTTAGGAGAGACCTTCAAGATGGCGGAGGAGTAAGACGTGGAGATCACCATTCTCCCCACAAATACATCAGAAATACATTTACATGTGGAACAACTCTTACAGAACACTTACTGAATGCAGGCAGAAGACCTCAGACTTCCCAAAAGGCAAGAAACTCCCCCATGTACCTGGGTAGGGCAAAAGAAAAAAGGAAAAACAGAGACAAAAGAACAGGGACGGGACCTGCACCTCGGGGAGGGAGCTGTAAAGGAGGGAAACTTTCCACACACTAGGAAGCCCCTTCACTGGTGGAGATGGGGGATGGCGGTGGGAGGGAAGCTTCAGAGCCATGGAGAAGAGCACAGCAACAGAGGTGCAGAGGGCAAGGCGGAGAGATTCCCGCACAGAGGATTGGTGCCAACCAGCAATCACCAGCCCGAAAGCCTTGTCTGTTCACCCACCAGGGCAGATGGGGGCTGGGAGCTGAGGTTTGGGCTTTGGAGGTCAGACACCAGGGAGAGGACTGAGGTTGGCTGCGTGAACACAGCCTGAAGGGGGCTAGTGCACCACAGCTAGCTGCGAGGGAGTCTGGGAAAAAGTCTGGACCTGCCTAAGAGGCAAGAAACCATTGTTTCAGGTGCAGAAGGAGAGGGGATTCAGAGCACCCCCTAAAGGAGCTCCAGAGACGGGCGTGAGCCGCGGCCAACAACGCGGACACAAGAGATGAGCATGAGATGCTAAGGCTGCTGCTGCAGGCACCAAGAAGCCTGTCTGCAAACACAGGTCACTATCCACACCACCCCTCCCAGAAGCCTGTGCAGCCCACCACTGCCAGGGTCCCATGATCCAGGGACAACTTCCCCAGGAGAACACATGGTATGCCACAGGCTGGTGCAACGTCACACAGGCCTCTGCCACCACAGGCTCAACCCGCATCCGTACCCCTCCCTCCCCCGAGCCTGAGTGAGCCAGAGCTCCCAAAGCAGCTGCTCCTTTAAGCCCGTCCTGTCCCCTCTGGCGACCTACATGCAGAGGCGGGGCCAAATCCAAAGCTGAACCCTGGGAGCTGTGCGAACAAAGAAGAGAAAGGGAAATCTCTCCCAGCAGCCTCAGGAGCAGCGGATTAAATCTCCACAGTCAACTTGATGTACCCTGCATCTGTGGAATACCTGAATAGACAACGAATCATCCCAAATTGAGGCGGTGGACTTTGGGAACAACTGTAGACTTGGGGTTTGCTTTCTGCATCTAATTTGTTTCTGGTTTTATGTTTATTTTAGCTTAGTATTTAAAGTTTATTATCATTGGTAGATTTGTTTATTGATTAGGTTGCTCTCTTCCCCACCTTTTTTTAAAAATATATAGATATATATTTTTTTCCCGTTTTTTCTTTTTGTGAGTTGTGTATGTGTATGTTTCTTTGTGTGACTTTGTCTGTATAGCTTTGCTTTTACCATTTGTCCTAGGGTTCTGTCTGTCCATTTTTTGTTTTCTTGTTTTTTTACTTTAAAAATTTTTTTATTTTAATAACTTTTTATTTGCTTTATTTATTTCTATTTTTTCCCTCCCTTTTCTTCTGAGCCATGTGGCTGACAGGGTCTTTGTGCTCTGGCCAGGTGTCAGGCCTGTGCCTCTGAGGTGGGAGAGCTGAGTTCAGGACATTGGTCCACCAGAGACATCCCAGCTCCACATAATATCAAATGGCAAAAGCTCTCCCACAGAGCTCCATCTCAAGGCTAAGACCCAGCTCCACTCAACGACCAGCAAGCTATAGTGCTGGACACCCTATACCAAACAACTAGCAAGACAGGAACACAACCCCACCCATGAACAGAGAGGCTGCCTAAAATCATAATAAGGTCACAGACATCCCAAAACACACCACCAGACACAGTCCTGCCCACCAGAAAGACAAGACCCAGCCTCATCCACCAGAAAACAGGCACCACTCACTTCCACCAGGAAGCCTACACAACCCACTGAACCAACATTACCCAGTGGGGGCAGACATCAAAAACAACGGGAACTATGAACCTGCAGTCTGTGAAAAGGAGACCCCAAACACAGTAGGTTAAGCAAAATAAGAAGACAGAGAAACACACAGCAGATGAAGGAGCAAGTCAAAAACCCGCCAGACCAAATAAAGAAATAGGAAATAGGCAGTCAACCTGAAAAAGAATTCAGAATAATGATAGTAAATATGATCCAAAATCTTGGAAAGAGAATGGAGAAAATACAAGAAACTTTTAACAAAGACCTCAAAGAACTAAAGAGCAAACAAACAATGATGAACAACACAATAAATGAAATTTAAAATTCTCTAGAAGGAATCAATGCAGAAAAACTGAGGCAGAAGAATGGATTAGTGATCTGGAAGATAAAATAGTGGGAATAAATACCACAGAGCAGAATAAAGAAAAAGGAATGAAAAGAATTGAGGACAGTCTCAGAGACCTCTGGGACAACATTAAAAGCACCAACATTCAAATTATAGGCATCCCAGAAGAAGAAGAGAAAAAGGAACAGAGAAAATATTTGAAGAGATTATAGTTGAAATCTTCCCTAAAATGGGAAAGGAAATAGTTGATCAAGTCCAGGAAGCACAGAGAGTCCCATACAGGATAAATCCAAGGAGAAACACACAAAGACACATGTTAATCAAACTATCAAAAATTAAATACAAAGAAAAAATATTAAAAGCAGCAAGGGAAAAGCAACAAATAACATACAGGGGAATCCACATAAGATTAACAGCTGATCTTTCAGCAGAAACTCTGCAAGCCAGAAGGGAGTGCAAGGACATATTTAAAGTGATGAAAGGGAAAAACCTACAACCAAGATTACCCAGCAAGGATCTCATTCAGATTCAACAGAGATATTAAAACATTTACAGACAAGCAAAAGCTAAGCGAATGCAGCATCACCAAACCAGCTTTACAACAAATGCTAAAGGAACTTCTCTAGGCAGGAAACACAAAAGAAGGAAAAGACCTACAATAACAAACCCAAAACAATTAAGAAAATGGTAATAGAAACATACATATCGATAATTACCTTAAATGTAAATGGACTAAATGCTCCCACCAAAAGACCTAGACTGGTTGAATGAATACAAAAACAAGACCCATATATATGCTGTCTACAAGAGACGCACTTCACACCTAGAGACACATACAGACTGAAAGTGGAGGAAGGAAAAAGATATTCCATGCAAAAGGAAATCAAAAGAAAGCTGGAGTAGCAATTCTCATATCAGGCAAAATAGACTTTAAAATAAAGACTATTACAAGAGACAAAGAAGGATACTACATAATGATCAAGAGATCAACCCAAGAAGAAGATATAAAAATTGTAAATATTTATGCACCTAACATAGGAGCACATCAATACATAAGGCAAATATTAACAGCCATAAAAGGGGAAATCAACAGTAACACAATCATAGTAGGGGACTTTAACACCCCACTTTCACCAATGAACAGATCATCCAAAATGAAAATAAATAAGGAAACACAAGCTTTAAATGATACATTAAACAAGACAGACTTAACTGATATTTATAGGACATTCCATCCAAAAACAACAGAATACAATTTCTTCTCAAGTGCTCATGGAACGTTCTCCAGGATAGATCATATCTTGGGTCACAAATCAAGCCTTGGTAAATTTAAGAAAATTGAAATCTTATCAAGTATCTTTTCCAACCACAACACTATGAGACTAGATATCAATTATAGGAAAAAATCTGTAAAATATTCAAACACATGGAGGCTAAAGAATACACTACTTAATAACCAAGAGATCACTGAAGAAATCAAAGAATAAATTAAAAATTTCCTTGAAACAAGTGACAATGAAAACACGACAACCCAAAACCTATGGGATGCAACAAAAGCTGTTGTAAGAGGAAGGTTTATAGCAATACAATCCTACCTCAAGGAACAAGAAACATCTCAAATAAACAACCTAAACTTACACCTAAAGCAATTAGAGAAAGAAGAACAAAAAAACCCCCAACGTTAGCATAACGAAAGAAATCATAAAGATCAGATAAGAAATAAATGAAAAAGAAATTATTGAAATGATAGGAAAGATCAATAAAACTAAAAGCTGGTTCTTTGAGAAGATAAACAAAATTGATACACCATTAGCCAGACTCATCAAGAAAAAACGGGAGAAGACTCAAATCAATAGAATAAGAAATGAAAAAGGAGAAGTAACAACTGACACTGCAGAAATACAAAGGATCATGAGAGATTACTACAAGCAACTATATGCCAATAACATCGACAATCTGAAAGAAATGGACAAATTCTTAGAAAAGCACAACCTTCCGAGACTGACCCAGGAAGAAAGAGAAAATATAAACAGACCAATCACAAGCACTTAAATTGAGACTGTGATTAAAAGTCTTCCAAAAAACAAAATCCCAGGACCAGATGGCTTACAGGCGAATTCTATCAAACATTTAGAGAAGAGCTAACACCTATCCTTCTCAAACTGTTCCAAAATATAGCACAGGGAAGAACACTCCCAAACTCATTCTACAATTCACATTCATCACACTATACCAAAACCAGACAAAGATGTCACAAAGAAAGAAAACTACAGGCCAATATCACTGATGAGCATAGACGCAAAAATCCTCAACAAAATACTAGCAAACAGAAGCCAACAGCACATTAAAAGTATCATACACCATGTTCAAGTGGGGTTTATCTCAGGAATGCAAGGGTTCTTCAATATATGCAAATCAATGAATGTTAACAAATTAACATATTAAAAAATTGAAGGAGAAAAACCATATGATCATCTCAATAGATGCAGAAAAAGCTTTCAACACAACTCAACACCCATTTATGATAAAAACTCTCCAGAAATTAGGCATAGAAGGAACTTAACTCAACATAATAAAGGCCATGTATGACAAACCCACAGCCAACATCATTCTCAATGGTGAAAAACTGAAACGATTTCCACTACGATCAGGAACAAGACAAGGTTGCCCACTCTCACCACTATTATGAACATAGTTTTGGAAGTTTTAGCATCGTTTTGGAAGTTTTACCCACAGCAATCAGAGAAGAAAAAGAAATAAAAGGAATCCAAATCAGAAAAGAAGTAAAGCTATCACTGTTTGCAGATGACGTGATACTATATGTAGAGAAGCCTAAAGATGCTATCAGAAAACTACTAGAGCTAATCAATGAATTTGGTAAAGTAGCAGGATATAAAACTAATGCACAGAAATCTCTTTCATTCCTATACACTAATGATGAAAAATCTGACAGAGAAATTAAGGAAACACTCCCATTTACCACTGCAACAAAAAGAATAAAATACCTAGCAATAAACTTACCTAAGGAGACAAAAGACCTGTATGCAGAACTATAAGACAGTGGTGAAAGACATTAAAAATGATACAGATGGAGAGATATACCATGTTTTTGGATTGGAAGAATCAACATTGTGAAAGTGACTATACTACCCAAAGCAGTCTACAGATTTAATGCAATCCCTATCAAACTACCAATGGCATTTCTCACAGAACTAGAACAAAAAATTTCACAATATGTATGGAAACACAAAAAAGCCTGAATAGCCAAAATAATACTGAGAAAGAAAAACGGAACTGGAAGAATCAGGCTCCCTGACTTCAGACTATGCTATAAAGCTACAGTAATCAAGACAGTACGATACTGGCATAAAAACAGAAATATAGATCAATGGAACAGGATAGAGAGCCCAGAGGTAAACCTACACACATATGGTCACCTTATCTTTGATAAAGGAGGTAAGAATACACAATGGAGGAAAGACAGCCTCTTCAATAAGTGGTGCTGGGAAAACTGGACAGCTACATGTAAAACAATGAAATTAGAACACTTCCCAACACCATAGACAAAAATAAACTCTTTTTTTTAATAAAAAAAGGTGTTTAAAAAGAAAAAAGAAAGGAAACAGCTCACATTTATCCAGCATTTGCTGGTGTCAGATACTCATTGGCTGTCTCAATTTGTACTGTCTCAATTAATCTGCCCATCAACCTTATGGTGTAGGTCCTGTCATTATGCCTGTTTGCTCAGATGAAGACAGAGAAGTTAAGTAAAATTAAGAAGCTTCCTACCCTCTAATAACTGGAATTAAAGCACCGTGACTCTGGCATTTGGATGGCTGGCACCATTGTTACCTTTGCAGTGCAGAAGATATTGAACGTTATGTCATAGGGCAGCCCCCAAGGACTGAAGGGGGGCAACATGATTTCCCCTCAGGCTACTTCAAACGCTTGAGCAACTGATAATGTCTATGGAATTAAACTGTTTCAGAAAATAGCAAAAAGGGAAGTGTTCTATTTTATTTTAAGAAGCATGAGCCACCTTAAATCAAGACATGACAAAGATAACTGCAAACTAAGTCTCACAAATACAGATGCAAAAATCCTGTTATATCAAATCTAGAAATATATTAAAATAATAACATGCCCTGAACACATACCATTTATAATTGGAATATATAAATGGTTCATAGTGAGAACTGAATTCCAGACATAATACATCATATTAACAGGTCAAGGAAGGAAAATGATTCTTCTCAATAGGTACTAAATTTAACCTCCTTTCTGATTTTTTTTTTTAATTTAGAAGAATAGGAGTAGACTAATACTTCTTTAACATTTTAAATGACTTCTTTTTGAACAACAGCTAGCATGATGTTTACTGTTAAAATACAGTAGTGTAGCATTTCTCAAACTATGCTTTATATAATATTAGCTTCAAAAGAGAGAAATTCTTATTGCACTATTGAAAGAATTCCATATTTCAATGAACACAGAATATAATACATATTGTATCTCCATTTTGGAGATTCAAAATATACCTTACTGGATTAACTTTAGAAGAATAGCAAAAATAGCAAATAGATTCTGAAAAGGTAGACACAGAAAGCAGATTATAAATACTCAGTATTAAAATACTGTGGTAATAGTAACTGAAGGTATAGGCATAATAACACATTCCACAGAGAGTAAATATAAGATTGCAGCATGTGATAAACATACCATTTCAAAACAGGAACAAAGATCAGATTATACAATAAAAAATACTGGGACAACTAGAAAAGATACATATCAGACCTCAAGTTCATATTTTACCAAAAGAAAAAAGAAAATGCCTGATGGCTTAGTTATATGTCAAAATGAAATCATAAAGATTAAAGAAAACGTAGATGGGCTTCAAGCGTAAACATGGTTAAGTCTACATTTCTCTTTCTCCTCCTCAAAATCATAAAACAACAAGAAGCATTACCAAAACAATGCAGAAACTTCATTCCCTGTGAAATTTGGAAAACAGTATAATCAACGGACTTTAAAATATATGTAAATACTGACAAATGCAGCTGAAATGAGCAGAAGTCACATAGAGGAAGGAAAAGTAAAAGCATAGAGAAAGGAGAGAGGACATAGTGTGGCCAGAGGTCAGAAAATGCCACCAGGACACACCTCCTGAAGATGAAGGGCCGATACTCTATTATAACAGGTGTCTCTCATCTACAGCAGTTGTGAAAGATGGAAGGTGGGCAGAGCCAGTGGCAAAAGCCTTCCTTGAAAGGCTTTGGTTGAAAGAAGCAGAGGGGAAGGGTGGATATAAAGAATCACATTAAAAGTCATATTTGCAAGAAGCAGACTGTCTCTGAAAAGTTATCTTAGCCTCAATACCTGGTCCCCAAAGAGGAACCACTTACCAGCTGGTCAAGGAAAATACAACCATTCAATGATAAGTAATGAAAAGGGAATTAGCTCAGTATTAATACAAAGATGACTAGGAGATATTGGGGAAAGAGCAACAAAATGTATCAAAGATGAAAAATGCTCATCAGAAACATGTTGCCATGGAGCAGATAAAAATTTTAACTTAGTATCTCACCATAAATTTTAAAATATTCAATGTGGCCATTATTTCTACAAAGGAAGAGCAGAAACACAAGAACCTAGAACAGATGTGGCTACTCAACAGAAAGAAATAAAACATAAGCTAGTATACTCCAAGAAAGAATAAATGAATAAATACTGGAAGGAGCAGAAATGAGTCTAAGTACTCTGGAAACTCAATAAGAAACATAAAGAAGAATAATGAGAAACATGAACATTAGAAAAAAATTTTATAGAAAGATTTTTCTTCTTGTTGTTAAACAGAAAATGATAGACCTGGAAGAGAGGTAAAGGAGATTCAACAGATACCTAATTGGAATCCTGAAGAAACCCGAAGCAAATATTTAATGACATAATCCATGAAATGTTCATGAAATTAAAAAAGAAGAATGTAATCTGCACAATTGAAAGGGTACACTGTGTACCAGGAATAAAAAGTTGACCTAGGATGCTTAATACCAAAACTTAATCATAGTCTTAATCACGTACTTTTAAAAAAAAAGAAAGAAAAGAATTCTGGACTAAGAAGTCAGTCTGACTTCATATTTATCCACCATTAAACCCAAAAGATAATGAAGCAGCATTTATAAGATACTGATAGGGAAAATTTGACTTGTCCTTCGAGTATAAACGGTATGTTTGTTTTTAATTGCAAGAAGTTAGGGAATATTGTTATCATGAACCATTCTTGAGAAGCTACTAGAGGACATACTTCTGCCAACCAGAAGATGATCAAAAAAACCACAGGCACAGAACCTGGTAGCAAGCGTTGGATATATTTATTTGTAAAATAAGACCAAAACAAATGTATAGACTAGGGTTGCAGAGCAGAAGTAAATGCTATATGCCACTACAATGTAGAAATGATACAAAAACAAGACTCAGCAGAAGGGGATGAGAAGGTAAAAGGCAGAGTGAGTTTGCCAATCACCTCATTTAAAACGGCTGAAAGATCGCAAAAGTCATTACAGCTGACAAGTGGTAGAAGTATAAACGTATCTACCTTACAAGGATAAATACTAAGACAGATGGGTATTATTGACTAAAACTGGGTATGTGGGAGGGGTAAAAAAACTAAACATATTAATTTATTGTTACAGTCTGCCCTCCGTATCCGTGGGTTTTGCATCCATGGGTTCAACCAATCGTGAATGGATACCGACGCCAAAACTGAAGATGCTGACGCCGACCGTGTTCATTGCACTCGCCCATTTTACATAAGCAACTTGACCACTGGCAGATTCTGGTATCTTCCGAGGCTTCTGGAACCAATGCCCTGTGGATACAGAGGGAGAACTGTACTTTATGCTGAGTAACAAACATACACTGTGTGAAAATAGAGGACCAAGGGTGCTCATTTTCAATGAAATTTTTAAAACAACCATTAGAATAAAATTACAAACCTTCCTAAACCTCAGGAAGATTTTTCAAAGAAAACAGACCACATAGTGGATGACTTTATATAAAGCCATAAAATTGAAAACAATGTCAAATAATATGAAAAACTAAGATCAAATGTCATTATAGAGGTAAACAAGCTTAACTCATGTGTGATGGAAGGAAGGAAAGAAGGAAGGGAGGAAGGAAGGAAGGAAAAAAGAAAGAGGGCGGGAGGAGGGAGGGAGGAATAAAGGGATCAGGGGAAGAAATTGGGTGCCAAAAGCAAAACCCAACTCTAAGCTGTAAACAAGAGCCACTCCAAACACAGAATACTTCATAAAGACTAAAAAGTCTGTTGACTTTTGAATAAAATGTTTTCAAATACGAACAAAAAGGAGCAAGAGTTGTGATCTTAATAGCAATGAAGACAGATTGAAGACCACGAAGCATTTTTTAAAAGGCAAACATGAGCACTTTATTAAATTAAATGGTGCAATTTCACAGTAAAGGTATAATAGCCCTAAACATCTATGCACATCCATCTGTTCTTGATACATAAAGTAGACAGACAAATAAATAAATTACAGAAGACCAATATAGCACAACTAATAAAGTAATTAAGTAAATAATTAATAAAGTAAGTCTGGTTTACGTATGCACAAATATATTCACACATACACCCTAAAAATAAAGAAAATATCTTCAGTTCAAGTGTTATCATAAAAACTGGACTCAGACCAAAAAAGAAAATCTCCAGAAAGCAAAAACAGGGCAGAAAAATTTCTGTGATCACAATGCAAGAAAACCAGAAACTGAAAATCAAAACAAAGCACACAAAAAATCTCTCCACCTAGAAGGAAAAAAAAATGCCCTTAAATTCTCCTTGAGTCAGAGAGAATGGACAAACAGAAATACATAACATCTGGAAAACAATAATGAAATGGTCACAGGTAAGAATCCATAGGAAAGAGCTAAGCAAAGCTCAGCAAAAAACACTTTCATTCTATCCATTAAGAAGAGAAGAAAAATGAAGAATTAAAGGAAACAATTAAACACCCAACTCACAAAGGTAGATGAATGCAGTGCAAACTAAAGGAAAGTTGAATGAAGAATTATTAAAGAACAAAGTAGAAAATAATAAGTTAGAAGACAGAAAAACAATAGAAAAGAGAAATCTGAAAGCCACTTTTGCTCAGAGAACAGCTTCTTTTGGCTGAGCCATTTTTTATAGTGGTGGCTAGACTTAAATGCCTGCAGATGTTAAATGACCCTGCAGTACAGCAGGGAGGAGAAAGAGAATTTCCAATAGAGGGATTTGACTATTCAGGAAAGTAAAGGGGAAGTTCCCAGAGAGTAACCAGGGCAGGCCAGGGAGACAAAGAGACGACTGGATTGCTTTGTATAATAAAGTGAGGGGGCTTGGTGGGGACCCTCAGATGAGGGGTGAGTGCTCTAAAGAGGAGAAGAAACAGGAAATATAAGAAGGGGAGAGACAGATGGAGGCAGAGATGCAGAGACAGACAGAGCAATAATGATACAACAAGAGGGCTGAGCAACATTAAACCTCTGGGGGGGGGACTCCACCTCCTCCTACTTTGTTGCTTGCTTGCTTGTGACTCTTAGAGCACATCCTTTAGTAACCCCTAACACGGGAAAGTACACTGTGTTCTTGCGTGTCTGAAAATGCCTCCGAGTGTCTCTCAACCTTGATGGATGTTTTCCGCACACAATTCCATTGGCATTCTAGTGGGAACTCTCTTTCCCTCAGGATTTTCAAGGTGCAGCCCTATTTGTCTTCATATCCTGCATGGAGCAGTTAGAAAGAAAGCAACAAATCGGTATGTACTAAAATGGATAGCTCTCCAAGGCACCACACTGAATGAAAACTACAAGTCTCCGAGTCATTTATAAGGTGTGCATCTTTTATATCAAAAAATCTGGAAAGGGATCCACCAGTGGCTCCAGGAGGTACCAAAACTGTGGGACTCTGGTCAAAATGGGAGTTTATGTATTGCCTGCATATTTCTCAATTTATCTTACAGTTTCCTTACTAACCGAAAAACAAAAAAAAAAGAAAGTAATATTCTAGAGCTCTTAAAACCAACACTAATCCAAAAACGGTTTGAACAAAAATAAGAGAGTAATATTCTAGAGCTCTTAGAATCAACACTAATCCAAAAACAGTTTCAACAAAAAAAAAGAAAGTAATATTCTAGAGCTCTTAGAACCAACACTAATCCAAAAAAGATTTGAACAAAAATAAGAAAGTAATATTCTAGAGCTTTTTATAGACTACAGTATAGTGTAATAGACTACAGTATAGTGTAAACATAACTTTTATATGCACTGAGACACCAAAAAATTCGTGTGACTCACTTTATTGAAATATTTGCTTTACTGTGGTGGTCTGGAATCAAACCTATAATATCTCCGAGGTACACCTGTACTGATACATGCTGCAACATGGATGAACCTCAAAAATGTTATGCTGAGAGAAAGACGACTGACACAAAAGGTTATATGATTCCAATTACCTGAAATGTCCTGAACAGGTAAATCCATAGAGAAAGAAAGCAGATTGGTGGGTGCTAGGGGCAGGGGAAGGGAGAGGTGGAGCCACAACTTAGCATACTACACGTTTCCTTTCAGGGTGTTGAAATTGTTTTGGAACTAGATAGAGGTGATGGTTGCACAACACAGTGAATATACTAAATGCCACGGAATTGTTCGCTTTTAAAACAATTAACTTTAAGGTATGTGAATTTCACATCAATTTTTTAAAAAGGAAAAAAAAAAAGAACTCTAAACAACAACAAAAATTGTTGAGGCACCTGGCCCTGAGCATAGTACCAGTAAATGGTAACAGCCACAGCACGGTCCCCACGCAGGACTCAGCCCCACGGGATTCAAGTTTGTCTTTCCACACCTCTGCACCTTTCTCTGACTACAGAATCTTTGCCGAGCCTGATTTCTGCACAATACCACAACTTATACGCATACGACACTACTACACTCCTTGTCACTTCTGAGGGGCTCATGGATGTAGGAAATTTGTCCTCAGAGAGAGCACTGGAAAGGAAAAGGACGAGGAAAAACAAACCAGGATCCGTACTTCCACACAGAGGATCTCATGCTTGTGTTCAAAAAAAAAAATAGTGAAACTTATTTGTCGTCAGATATTCAGAGAAAGGCCAGGGGAAAGCTTTGCAGCAGGAAGATGCTGCCAGGCTGGCGGGATCGTGGGACCCACCATTCATCATTTCTGGATAATTTACATTTCTAGGCTGCTTTACCATCATTTATGTGCCACTTGAAACTGGACACGACAGTCAGTGATTTATTATTTTTAGGAAGGAAACAAAGGCACAAAAAGGTCAGCGTGACTTGCTGAAACCACAGACCAAGAATTAGAACTCGGAACCCTGAGTGGCAAGGTTCTGGGCCCCGTTTGCCTTTCAGCAGCCAGGACCATGTTGCTGGGGAGATTTTCCAGACCTGGCACAGCTCTGTTACAGCACAGAAGTTGGGGACACCAGTGGTCCACAGGGATTTCTCTTTCTCCTTGTCTCCTTGTCCCCTCATCTGACCCATCCCGCAAACTGAAGCTAAGACAATTCTTCAGTACCTCTTGTGGCAAGTCAGACACCCACAGGGACTCCCCAGGTCCTCTGCTCTCTAACCCATCCTGGCCCCCCTTAGCCGATGGTACTTCCCCTCCTCCGAACATGGAGAGTCCCTGCTCACCTCTACATCCCGTACCTCTGCTCTGTACCCTTTGCACGTCTCTGCCCATCCAAATCCTCCTCTCCCGAAAGTAGGGAACCAGCCCTCACGGCCCCAGACATGGAGCCAAGAACTTCATTAAGTACTTGAGTAGCTGCTTCTCTCATATGATCGAGAAAACATTTGAGTCAGCTCCAGTGAGCCCTCAGACAACAGAAAGACAAAATAACCCACCATCTCTGAAATGAATCTGAGTTCAGCAGCCTCAATCCTCAAACTAGCCTGTGGTCTGATACACAGCTCACCTGTGAGTGCAAACAGGGCCAAGCTGAGACACACACACACACACACACACACACACACACACACCAGACCACCCAAGAAGAAAAAGAAGTTTCTGATCTTTTAAACTATCCCCAAACACCTCTTCTAAGAGGATGTATTAGCTTCCTAGGGCTGCCAAAAAAATGACTACCACCTCAGTGGCTGGAAGCAACAGAAAAAGTTTTCTCTCAGAGTCCTGGAGGCCAGAAGTCCAAAGTTAAGGTGTCAGCAGGGTCTTGTGCTAGCTAGAGGTTCGAGAGAGAATCCTTCTTGCCTCTTCCTGGCATCTGATGATGTTGCCGACAGCCCTTAGCATTCCTTGGCTTATAAATGCATCACTCCAATCTCTGCCGTGTCATCACATGGCCTTCTCCCTGCTTGTCTGCTTTCTCTTTAGGACAACAGTGTCCTTACTCCAACCTCGCTCCTGTATAAGCTCATCATAACTAATTACATCTGCAAAGACTCTATTTCCAAATAAGGTCACCTTCTGAGGCTCCAGGTAGACATGAACTGGGCTGGGTGGGAGCGCGAAGAGGAGGGAACCTATTCAATCCAATACAGATGAGAAGGTGACGTAAAGGAAGAGAAGGTTTGGAATTAGGACCGACAGAAGGGTGATTCCAGGTTTTTTTATTATTATTATCTTTTTTTTTTTTTTTTTGGCCGTGCCTCATGGCTTGCAAGATCTTAGTTCCCTGACCAGGGATTGAACCCATGCCCCCTGCAGTAGAAGAGCAGAGTCCTAACCACGGGACCGCCAGGGAAGTCCCTGATTCCAGTTTCTATAACTTCATTTCCTCAGCTGACAAGAGCCCCCAAGGAGGACCCCTCTGAAATCCCAAGTGACACCTCGGCCTTGGCTGTATTGTCCCTTTGTTCTTTGCTGTCCATGGATGAGTGGCTGCCTTGGGTTGGTGGCTTCCTTCTCCATCCTGAAGGAATTCCCCAGCCCTTGCCTTCCTCACCTCACTGTTCAGTTTGCAGAGATGGATATTAAATCAGATTTTCACCTGGTTCATTACATTCTGATGATTTTGAGCTACTGGGATTTCCAATTTGAAAGAAAATATTTTGATCCAGCAATGCCCACAGGACAGCTCTAGGATGAGGACACTTGGAGCATTCTGGGGAGCTGTGGAGTGTGAGTCTGTGTACAGACACATCACCTAAAACCCACTGGTTGACTTGCTAGTTGGCCCATGGGGAGATGCCGTTGTGTGGAAGAGTTTTCATCAGAATCCTGGTATAAAATGAAAAGCCTCAAAGGAAAGAAAGCCTTTCAAAATCTGTGTTGCATTCCTCTGATTTGGCGCAGCTTGTTTTCATGCAAAATTTACTAAGAGAGAAGAGGCAACCCAGTGGCGTCGTGTGCAAATCATAGGATTTACCAACATGATTCAAGGTGAGATCTTTGACTGGGCTGGCCCATGCTGTTTCAGAGGCTCCAGCTCTTTTTTTGTTATTAATAGGGTAGGCCACTGCATCTTTCATTCTAAGGACTCTTCTGGAGCAGACCCTCACCACTGCTGATATGATGTTGTATCTGCACTCATACCTTTTCCCTAGTCCTCCATCCTCTCTATGCCTGATGCTGTCCTGAGTCTGATTCCTTTTTTGTCTCTTACAGCCCTTAACAGAGTTCCTGCCATGATGCCTTACCCCCAGCAGGGGTTTAGCAAATGGGGTGCAACGAACAGAAGGAATATGATGTGCTGGTGGGATTGTATTCATAAACAGAAAACAACATTTGGCATACACTGTATTCACAAATAGTAACAAGTGATGGATGTCGGGCAGCAGAGAGGATGCTAAGAAAAATGAGATGCCATTGAGATGCAGGCTTCATTTCTCTCTCCTGACTCTGGCCACCAGCTGAGCTGTGCAGCCCTCAGCTCTTTCTCAGCCTGCAGGGCCTCTTTACCAGTGCTTCTGGGGGTGACTACCAGAAGTGAATGCCTGGTGAGAGCCAGGAGAACAAGCCCCAAGCCAAGCTGCCAATGAGAGCAGAGCTAGATGAAAAAGAAGCTAAGATATGCAGCCAAAAGAGATGGAGCCCAGACACAGGGCTCAAAGCAGGTGGGAGGTAAGCCTGGAAAACCTCAGGAATTGCTCCAGAGCACATAGACCCCTGCTGTTATGGGTGGAATTGTGTCCACCCCCTTCCAATTCATATGTTAGAGTTCCAAGACCCAGTACCTCAGAATGTGACCTTATTTGGAGATAGGGTCTTTAGAGAGCTAATCAAGTTAAAGTGATGTCATTAGGGTGGCACTAATCCAATATGACTGGTGTCCCCATAAGAAGGGGACATTTGGACACAGAAGCACACAGAGGGGAGATGATGTGAATAGACAGGGAGAAGACGGCCATCTACAAGCCCAGGAGAAAGGTCTGGAACAGATCCTTCCCTCATAGCCTCAGAAGAAACCAACCCTGCAGATACGTGGGTCTCAGAGTTTGGCCTCCAAAACTGTGGAACAATAAATTTCTGTTGTTTAAGCCACCCAGTCTGTGGTAGTTTGTTACAGCAACCCAAGCAGACTAACACACCTATGATGACTATCCCGGTGATTCCTGCCCTACTTATAAGGCACATGGGGCATTTAAAGGGCCTTTGAAAATGGGATCCATGCCCAACAAGCCTGCAACACGCCCATTCGGTGGTGGTATTATCAGTCTGTATCAGTGATGTCCATTTCAATCACTTTCTATCTTGAGATAAAGTGCAGCAAAAACGGCCTGACAATTTGACATCAACCAAATTTTTTTAATGTGACTATTTTTGATCCAGCAATTCCATGTCCAAGAATGTAGAGCATTTCCCCAAAAATGCTGATACAAGGGTTCAAAGACATGTATAAGGATGCTTCCTGCAGCCTTTTTCTGTACCTTGCACATTTTTTCTTACTTTTTATTTGCAAATAATTCAAACGTACTGAAAATTGGCAAGAATGAAAATAGTACATAAAATGCTCATGCACCATTTATGCCGAAACCCTTACTGTTAACATTTTGCTTCATTTGTTTTATCATCTTTAACTGTCTCTCTGTCAGCCTCTCTCAACCCTGTGAACAAAGACTACTTACATCATAGCCCTTTAATCCTAACTACTTCAGTGTGTGTTTCCTAAATGTAAATATAATGTCTTACATAATCACAACAGTTATCAACCTCCGGAAGTTTATCGTGGAAACAGTATTTTTATCCAATCTGCCTTTCTTATTCCAGTTTTATCAACTGACTCAAAAATGTCCTCTGAGAATTTTTTTCTTCGATTACAAAATCCAACCCAGCTCAGGTACTGTACTTAGTTACCATGATTCTTTAATATCTATCGGTCTGTAACATTTCCCACAGCCTTTCTTTGTCTTTTATGACATTGACACTGTTATGGAAGGAATGCTTGTGTCCTCCCAAAATTCATATGTTGAAATCCTAACCCCCAAGGTGATGGTATTAGGGAGGGCATTAGGTCATGAAGGTGGAGCCCTCGTGAATGGGATTAGTGCCCTGATAAAGAGACCCCAGAGAGCCCTCTCACTGTCTTTCCAACATGTGAGGAGGACACAATGAGAAGTCTGCAGTCTGCAACTTGGAAAAGGGTTCCCACCAGAACCCAGCCAAGCTGACACCCTGGTCTCAGACTTCCAGCCTCCAGAGCTGTGGGAAATAAATGTCTGTTGTTTAAGCCACCCAGTTTATGGCATTTTGTTATAGAAGTCCAGATAGACTAAGACACACTATTAAAGAATACAATTTATTTTTAATAGACTCTTCCTCATTTGGGGTTTGTTCCATGGTCCCTCATAGCCAGATTCAGATTATGCTCTTCCAGGACAGAAAATGCCCTGAGTGATGCCTATCCTTCTCAGGGCATCATATCTGGAGGCCCTGGATACTCATCTACTCCTCACAGGTTAATTTTTACCTCCTGGTTAAATTAGTGTCCAATTTCTCTACCGTGTAGTTGCTATTTTTCCCCGTGTAAGCAACAAGCAGTCTGCGGGGAGATGCAGTGAAACCATACAAAGATCTTCCTCTTCAAAGTTTCCCTCTTGGTTTAGTACCCACTGAGGACTTTTGCCTGACCAATCTTAATGGTCATAAGATGATAATTTTCCAACTCCAGCACTAATAAATGTCTGTTGTTTAAGCCACCCAGTTTATGGCATTTTGTTATAGAAGTCCAGATAGACTAAGACACACTATTAAAGAATACAATTTATTTTTAATAGACTCTTCCTCATTTGGGGTTTGTTCCATGGTCCCTCATAGCCAGATTCAGATTATGCTCTTCCAGGACAGAAAATGCCCTGAGTGATGCCTATCCTTCTCAGGGCATCATATCTGGAGGCCCTGGATACTCATCTACTCCTCACAGGTTAATTTTTACCTCCTGGTTAAATTAGTGTCCAATTTCTCTACCGTGTAGTTGCTATTTTTCCCCGTGTAAGCAACAAGCAGTCTGCGGGGAGATGCAGTGAAACCATACAAAGATCTTCCTCTTCAAAGTTTCCCTCTTGGTTTAGCACCCACTGAGGACTTTTGCCTGACCAATCTTAATGGTCATAAGATGATAATTTTCCAACTCCAGCACGCCCTCCACGTTGATCTTGGCACTCAGCAAGCCTTAGTCCTCACAAGTGTGCCACAAGATAGAGATACACCTGGGAGAATTCAGGAGCCTGCCGCATCAAGGAAGGTTCTAGGGCTTCAGTGGTCAGGATACCTCCTCTGTCATGAGAGACAAGTTACTGCCCTTGCACTGATAACCACAAAGAAACAGGCACAATCTTTATAGATTTCTTTGGATTGGGGAGGTAAGACAAACCATGTTTGAAAATGCTTCTCTAGCCATGTCGCCCATAAAGTAACCCTGTCAACCCAGATGGTGCCAGTTTCAAGCAGAGTCTGGAGCAAGGAAAGGCTCCACGGAGAGCTGAGACTGCAGTGAACACTGCTCTGGACTTTGACTTTGGGGCCACTTGACCCAATGATACTGGAAGGGTCTGCATCAGGGGGATGCTGTGTGGCGCCTCTGAGAGGCTCCAAAAAGAGTTCACAGCACAGACCCTGAAGGTGCAGGAGTAGGTCACTGCCTCCCTCTGTCAAGGACCTTCGCCATTGCGCAAGCAGCTCCTCTCTCATCCGCCCTGGTAGAAGAAGAAAGACTAACCACGAGGCACAGGCACAATGTGAGCTGAACTGCCCACCGAGAACTGGATGTCTGATCTACCAAACCACCGTGAAGAGCAACGGCGTGCGCACAAAAGTGTGCCACTATAAAATGGAAATGGTACGTGGAGATCTGGTCCAAGCAGGTGTAGGCAACATAACTGACCTGCAAAAGGAGGTGGTTTCAGCCTCCAAGATTCCTCCTTAGAGTGTCTGTTTCAACCCTCTGTCATCCTGCACTATGGCCTCATGGGGATTCCCTATGGCCAGTTAATGAAGGAGGAAAGAGTACAAGCTTGACTCACGGATTATTTGCGTGGTCACCTGAACACCCTGGAAGAGGGTGCCTGCTGCACTCAGGACCATTTCTGAAAGACAATGGATAGGAAATCTTCCCCCAAGACAGAACTTCAGGAGGCACATCTGGTTTTCATGGGAAGGATAAATGGTTGAAGATGTGACTATACCCTGAGTGATCAGCGGGGGTCAATGAGTTGACCAACTAGTCAGGGCCTTTGAGAAAACAAAACTGAAAAACTGGTAGTAAGGAGGTTGGGGGAGAGCTGTGTGGAAGGACTTCTGAGAATGTGAACACATTTGTGTTCATGCAAATGCCCACCAGAGGGCAGCCACAGTGGAAGAGGCACTCTATATCAGGTGGACAAGAAGACCCGGGCATGGGGTCAGGATGGATGCCACACATGGACTCAACAGCCTAACTGCATGGCTGCCTTCGCCAATATATATGTGGCCACCATTGCTGCTGAGCGCCCAAACTTCCAACAACGGAGGAATATACTGAGCCTCCACTCTGGAACCATCCCTGGGAGGACCAGCTGGTTACCTGGTAGCGGGTGAATTACGTTGGACCCCTCGCTTTATAGAGGAGACAAGTCTTTGTCTTCATAGGGTAGCACAAATTCCAAGTGTGAGTTTTCTTTTCCTGCCCTCAGCACTCCTGCCAGTCTCACCATTAATGGATTTACAGAATGCCAGGATCCCTGAACAAGCATCCTGGTGTCCCACATAACATCAACTAGGGGACACTTAAAGGAAGTGACTCAGTGGGATCATGCCTATAGAATCCCCTGGGTTTACCTACTGCCCAGAATCAGCTGGCTCGAGAGATGATGGGATGGTCTGCTCAAAACCCAATTACAGTACCAGTTGGAAGCAAACATCCTATAAGGTTGTAGGGTAGAATGTCTACCTTAAAGTTTAAGGATTAAACCAATGATCAACATATGGTGCAATCTTCCCCCACAGCCAGGAGCACAGGCCAAAGAAGGGGTGGAGGTACAAGTGTTTACTGTTCTAGCTCTTAACTTAACATCAACTAGGGGACACTTAAAGGAAGTGACTCAGTGGGATCATGCCTATAGAATCCCCTGGGTTTACCTACTGCCCAGAATCAGCTGGCTCGAGAGATGATGGGATGGTCTGCTCAAAACCCAATTACAGTACCAGTTGGAAGCAAACATCCTATAAGGTTGTAGGGTAGAATGTCTACCTTAAAGTTTAAGGATTAAACCAATGATCAACATATGGTGCAATCTTCCCCCACAGCCAGGAGCACAGGCCAAAGAAACAAGGGGTGGAGGTACAAGTGTTTACTGTTCTAGCTCTTAATGCACCAGAAGTTTTACTTCCCATGCCCATGACCTTGGGTTTAGTGGCTTTGGAGGTCCATGACCAAAGCAGAAAACAATCATGTTTCTGATCCACTGGAAGCTGAGACACCTTCCCCTGTCCCCCCTCCACCTCCCAGTGAACCAACAGCCAGGTAGGGGTCCAGTGGAAAAGAGGATATCAAGTATTTACAGCCTACAGGATTTGTTGGGGTACTTCTTTGTTCTCCCTTGCCCCACATTCCTGGCTAAGAAAAACAAAAGCTGCAGAAAAGTCACCAAGATCTCACACCCTGCAAGAATGAAAGTGGGGGTCATCTCACCAGTAAAGAATCCATCCAGCATGGGCTTGTACATGGCAGGGAGACTAAAGTATGGGTGGTGGGAAAAGATGTCTCTCTAGGCCCTGTGACCTACCAAGCTGGGAAGCACAGCAGCTGCGATGATAAACCGAGCTGCTGATCCCTGCCCCATGCCTATTTCCTTAAATGAAGGACACAGGCTTGGCTGACAATTTAGATATCACATGGAAACATGACAAAATTAATATCACTTTGCAGTGAGAGTAGCTGGTGAGACTTCACACATTCCCTCTGCTGGGGACATGAGCTCTTCATGCAAAGGACAGGAATGGATGCTGAGGGCAAAGGAGTCGCCTGTCCCAGATCCTTCCATTTGCTTTTCTGGGTCTGTCTCCACCCTTCTCCACCCTGGTCCCTGCCCCAGGACTCTGGACTGATTAAACTCTACAAGAGGCTCCCAAAGAAGTTGGCTTCCAGGTGGGTTCAGCTGGCAAGAGCCCCAGCAGGAGAGGGAGGGAGGGAGGAGAGTAAATCAGGGTGTTCATTCTCTGGTTCCTCCATGGAGGTCACATCAGTCTGGTAAGTCCTTCCAAAGACTGTCACTGTTCCTCTCAAGGTGGCTTGTTCCAGCCACTGTCTCCTCTTCTGGGTTTCAGTAACCTGTCCCTTCCCTCTTCCTAGAGTGGCAACTGCTCTACCATTGCTAGCCCTGATTCCCGTGCTATGCCATGGTTTCCCAATACCTGCCATACCTTTGTAATGAGTTCCTTTAAAAATAAGACCTCCTCAATTTATCCTAACAGAACATGCCATCTGTTACCCCTGGGGACTCTAATAAACACAAAAGTTTAAATACCATGCCCAGGACCATGGATCTGGGAGATTGTAGGAAGGGGCAGTGTCTTGAGAGTAGACTCTGTACAGCCTTGTGGGAAGTGCACTTGGGTCATGTCCGGACCCCTCACCCCTCCAGAGCTGTGAGATAATAAATGCTGAGCATGTGGTCATCTGTTATGTCAGCAAAAGAACACATAGGATGATGAAAATTTCTCTCCCATGCACCCTTTCTTAGAAAACTACCCAAGGATGTGCTCTAGCAAAATTAGGGAGTAAACAAAGAAAGGGGGAGGATAGACTCGAGGAAATAGAGTCTTCCACCAAGGACAGTGGAGAGGGAAAGGCCCCGGGGACCGTCGGTGGCACACCTGGAGAGGAAGGCATGGTTGGAGCAGGGGGTTGGAGCCTCCAGGAGGGCAACAGGCAAGGGAGGCTGAGCTCGCTGCCCAGGAGGGAACCGTCAGCCATGAGCCTCTGGCAGCCATAAGTGCAGGACACGCCCAAAGCTGGGAGCGTCTGGAGAGGGGTCCTGAAAATGGAAAGAAATAAGGCCCCAAAATACCAAGCTGGGAGGAAAACCCCAGGAAAGCAAAGGCTGCCTTCCTATTAGAGCTGGTGGCCGGGGCACCTCTACCGTAAATCTCAGTGGAAGGAGTGACACTTGGCAGGGGTCCTTGTAGAGGAGTTTGTACATAGACAGGTTGATCTTCCTTTTGAATCCAGATAATGAAACATCGGTGTGGGGAGAGAAAGAGAGAGAAAGGGAGGGAGAGACAGTGTGTGGTTTTCTCAAGCTGAAGTAACAAGAATTAGATGTTTAAATATATTATTTAGAGTTACACAGTTAAACAAAGGCGCAATGAAATAAGTGATGTAGCTATTG
>NW_020175413.1:1377405-1429792 GCF_003031525.2 Neophocaena asiaeorientalis asiaeorientalis | reverse complement strand
ACCAGAGCAGATGGGGGGAGAGGGGGTGGGGAAGGAGGGAGGCATAGAAGGAAGGGAGGGGGGAAGGGAAAGATGGAGGAAAGGAAGAAGGGAGGGATGGAGGCGGGAGCGGGGGTGGGGGAAGGCCCCCTGGACCTGCAGTCACTAAAGCCAGAACCCGCGGCTTCTACTCCAGGCCGTCGCAAGGAGCCCCCGGCACTGCTGCACCGCTAGGCGCACAGGAGAGGCTCAGGGACAGGAAAGCCCGGGTCAGGCTGGCCGGGTGGTACAGTGGGAAGCGTTGAGCTGAGCTCACACAGGGCGAACCATCATCTTGGGCACAGCTTGAACAGGTGAGTCAAGGCAGGAAAACTGGACAAATGACTGGACAGCCCCTGCTCTTCCTACCCAGTGCCCTAAGGGAGGTAAGATCGAGTCTGACCCCGGACAGAGCAAGGAAGTCCTCCGCTCTCAAGGGCCCATGTGAGCAGATCAGGCCCACCCAGATAATCCAGGTCGACCCCCCAACTCAAGCTCTGTGACTTTAACTCCATCAGCGAAGTCCCTTTTGCCACGTAAGGTCCATGTTCCCAGGTTCCAAGAATCAGAGCGTAGACGTCTCTGGAGATCCTTACTCTGCTGACCCCATTCTGCAGGTCTAAAAAGACGTACGATGTTGTTTCTCTCCCCTGAGAGAGGTGAGAATGCAAAGGTGAGAATCATTTCCTCTCCATCTTTGAAGGCTGCTCCCTGGTCCTTAAGAACTCAGGTTTCAGGGAGGCCACAGGTACAGAGGATGCTGCAGACACAGAGCATGCTGCAGGCACAGAGGAAGCTGCAGGCACAGAGATGCTGCAGGCACGGAGGATGCTGCAGGCATGGAGGACACTGCAGGTCATGGTGCCCATGTCAGCTGGGGTCTCCTCAGAAGCTCAGACAAGGGGTTGTGTATGATGGGTTATTGGGAGGTGACCCAGGGACAGGGAGGGGTGAGGAGGGGAGGGGAAGTGGAGAAGCACGTGAAGGGTGTGTCCATGGGCAGGTCACCCCTGGGGAAGCTGGAGCTGGGGCCCACTGGAATGTCTGGGGGACTGCCCCGTATCACATGCTCCCATCCCTGTTGGCTGGGGTGGGGATTGTCCCCCATGCAGCATCTCCCTGCCCTAGGCTCAGGGTAAGCTCTCCAGCCGCTGGAGAAAGGCCTAGGTGGAGGACATGGGGCTGGAAGCAGCAGGTGTGGGCCTGTGTGGGACTGTCCTCCAAGCTGCAGGAACCTCCTGGGCCAGATGAGGGGCAGGGGTGGTAGCTCAGTGCACTCCCTGTAGGGCTGTACGCAGCCTGACCTTATGTCACCGCCTGTTCCTAGATCCACAATCCTGGGCATGGCATTTAAGCTCTGCCTGTTGGTCAGGCTGGATCCAGGCTCCAGCAGTGCCAGCAGGCCTCCCTGTGTGTCCCCCCACTACCCCACCGCATGCTTTGCCCTCTTGCTCATGGTCGTCTTCCCTGGGCAGCCTCTGGAAGCTCCAGGCAAACATCCCACTAGCCTTCCACCTGGTAGAAAGAGCAGGGCATGGAGAAGAGTCGGGGTGGGATCTCATGGACTGACTTGGGTCACCAGCCCACCTTGATTCAAACACTGAGTCACGAGATGGAGATGCCCTGGAAGCTGGCTGGGGGGGAAAGGGGGTCAGGCCCTTCTAACTAAACACAGGACCTGAGAGTGGGGAGCCCATGTGGTTCCCAGAGGAAAATCGAGATGCTCTTTCCAAAGAACAGAGAAGCTCTATGTCCGCCCCAGGTGTCACAGGACGGCAATGCAGAACTCACCTCCACCAGCCGGGGTCCAGCTGATTTCTAAGCGTCACCAGCATACGCCAGCTACCAGGACACGCTCGGTCACAGACACTGACGCAGACCCTCGAACAGACCAGTCCCACGTGTGATGAGACCTGTGGTTGTGACATTCAGACACTCAGCCAAGAGGATGTTGAGACAAAGAACAAGTTTTGTCATGAATATAATCCAAATGTTTGTGGGCTGGGTGACCCAAGAGCTCACTTTTCCTTTAATATGTAAATAGAATGGTTTAAGCCTCTTTACCCCAAAGTGGACAGCCCCCCACCCTCCCTGTATGTTTCGGGGTTCTCTGGGGCCCATAGGCCCTCCAGTCCCCTTTTCCTCTTTCTTCCTTCACAGATTCCATAATCTCCATGCAGATAACCCTGGACTTGAATCTTCTAGCTTCCCTTGCTATAAACCACCCACAAAATGCAGATCTTTTCCTTTATTTCTCCAAACACATCTCCCTCAATGTAGCAGACTTTTACTAAAGACTCAGTAAAAGTGATGATGAGGGGTTATATCACTGAAAATAAATTAAATAGCAGACATTTCTGGTTTTAATAGGAGAGCCATTATTCGAGGAACTAACTTGAAAGCCAAATTTCTTCCCCGATCCCCCAGGCCATCCATTGCAATTCTGTCCCTGTCTCTTTTGAGGCCTTTTCCTGTCACTATTGCTATGCAACAAACCACCCCAAACTAAAAAGTGAAAAACGTTTTCCACTACGCACCTACTAGAAAGGCCAAAATCCAGAACACTGACAACACTAAATGCTGGTCAGGGTGTGGAGGAACGGGAACCCTCATTCACTGCTGGTGGGAATGCAAAAGGGTGCAGCCACTTGGGAAGACAGTTTGATGGGTTCTTACAGAATTCAGTATAATCTTACTGTACCATTCAGCAATCACGTTCCTTGGTATTTACCCAGAGGAATTGAAAACTTATGTCCACACAAAAACCTGCACACAGATGTTTATTGAAGCCTTATTCATAATTGCCCAAACTTGGAAGCAACCAAGATGTCCTTCAGTAGCTGAATGGATAAATATATCATGGTGCATCCAGACAATGCAGTATCATTCAGCACTAAAAAGAAATGAGCTAACAAGCCATGAAAAGACATAGAGGAATGTCTAGACATAGAGGAATGTCTAGACATAGAGGAAAGAAGCCAATCTGAAAAGGCTAAATACTGTATGATTCCAACTATATAACATTCTGAAAAACTCAAGTAAAAAGTGGTTTCCAGGGGTTGGGTGGGGGTGAGAGGGGTGGGAAGGGATGAGTAGGTAGACCGCAGAGGATTTTTCAGGCAGTGAACATATGGGAAATCTCTTTACCCTCCTATCAATTTTTTTTTTTTTTTTGGCTGCAGTGTGCTGCATTGCATGCAGGATCTTAGTTCCCCAACCAGGAATCGAACCCACGCCCCCTGCATGGGGAGCTCAGAGTCTTAACCACTGAATCACCAGGGAAGGCTCTACCTTCCTCTAAATTTCGCCATGAACCTAGATCCGTTCTTAGCCTGGAAGGGTGGGATGGGGAGAGTGGGAGGGAGGGAGACGCAAGAGGGAAGACATATGGGATCATATGTATATGTATAGCTGATTCACTTTGTTATAAAGCAGAAACTAACACACCATTGTAAAGCAATTATACCCCAATAAAGATGTTTAAAAAAAAAAAAATATTTTTAATGTATTATGCTGACGCATTCTAGGGATCAGGAATCCTACCAGGGAAGGCTCTACCTTCCTCTAAATTTCGCCATGAACCTAGATCCGTTCTTCAAATATTTAAAAATATTTTTAATGTATTATGCTGACACATTCTAGGGATCAGGAATCAGACAGGGCACAAAAGGAACAACTTACTTCTGCTCCATGATTTCTGGGACGTCCTCTGCGAGGACTCAAAGGCTGAGTGTGATTTAATAGCTGGGGGCTGAAATTTTCTTCTCTCATATGTCTGGTGGCTAAGGCCAATTGTTGGCTGAGAACTTGAGCAGACTGTGGACCATAATGTCCACACATGTGGTCTCTCCACCTGGGCTCTCTTGGGCTTCCTCACAACAAGGCTGCCAGGCCCCAAGAGCAAGCATCCCAGTAGAACAGGGTAGAAGTTCACAGCACTTTTATGACCTAGGCTTGGAAGTCATATGGTGCAACTTCTGCTGTATTCCATTGATTGAGGCAATCACAAAGGCCTACCCAGGGTCCAGGGGAAGAGGACATGGCCTCCACCTCTTGATGGAAGAGCCTGTGGGATGGGAGATGTTTCCATCTTTGGAAAATACAATCTCCCATAAAACCTCTTCATATTTCTGATATCCTCTCTTCCGTACTCCTCAGCATCTCAGAAACCTCAAAATCCCTCTAACTTGATTACACAAAGCAATTCATTGCTCCCTTTGTCTCTCCTGGCTATGCCCTGGGAAACTTCCCCTTTTACACCAGAGTATTTTCCTAAATGCCAGAGTATTTTCCTAAACAGTCAGCACTATTTAACAGCATGCAGGTGCTCAGATTTAGGTATTATCATGAAATACCTAGCCGAAAAGAATATCTTCCAAAAGATCGATTGTGTGTTACTCAGGCATAGAAATAGTGTTTCACCATAATGTATGGAAGCCACATCTGCAAAGCTGTATTAATATAGTTTACCCATAGTAGGGGGGCAAAAATATTTAGTGAGTAGATAAATAAGTGAATGAATCAAATATGAACTATCAGCCAAGACATGGAAACAACCTCATTACTTGGAATTGAGTGTTTTAATGTAATTCATTAAAATAGACACTGTCTGTATTTGTGATATATGTGTGCTTAAAATTCATGGAGAGAATGAGCATTTTAATTACAAAATGCTAAAAATCATTAACAATTTAAAGATCATCAAGTAAGCAAGTCTGCTACGCCCTTATAGAAAAACCAGACGAGTGCAAGGGCACAGCTAAAGGGCAGGTGCAAGAGGAGGGAGGAAGGGGCAGGGCCAGTTGCCCCCTACTCATGGACCCAGAAGAATTTAACCCAACCTACCAAAATGTAAGAGGCCCAGGGATGCTGTGGGAGAAGGGGAAGGACCAGGGGTTGCATGGGGACTATGGCCCCCTAGGGGATCTCAGCCTCTGCTGAGAGACCAGGGCCACATTCACCCCTCCCCCACTGCGACCCCCAGTCTAGACAGCCTCCCGCGTCCCACTGCCGAAGGCAGCCTGCCTTCTCCACCTTGATTCCTTCGTCTGCTTTCCCTCCACTTCCAGGAAGCCACCTCTCCTCAATTCCTATCAACGAAATCATGCCCACCCTTTACCACCCAGACAAATGCCACGGTCCCCAAGAAGCAAAAACATCCCCCTCACCCAGCCCAGCGCTGATTTCATACCCTCTGTGCCCCCCTGTTCTCTGTGTTCTCTGCTACTGTACTTACCTTACACGAAGGTAAGTCTTGTCTCTAAAGAATCACGAAGGGCCAGCATTCAGGCTGCACTCACTTGGTGAGCTGACTCCATGTTGGCTCCATTTCATCCACTCAGCAGCCCCAGGAAGTACTGTGACTGACTGTCCTCATTTTATGGAACTGAGGCCAGAGAGTAAGTGACTTGTTCAAGGCCCCATGACCAGTTTGAAATACAGTTGAACCCTGGGCTGCCTACGGGTTCCATGTGATGGCCAATCCCAAGGTCTCCTGGAGTGCCACAAGTATCTCTTATTACCTCACAAAGATTTATTAGTGAAGGCAAAGTGCTTATAACAGTTGTCAAATATAAAGAGGTTAGTTGCACCGAAAAAAATAAGTTTTCCCAAGTGGCTTGACTTTTGTTTAAGACAACTGGTAAGTATTCAGCTGTCATAAAAATACTTTTGAAAAAACAGACACACTCCATTTGTCCCTTCAAAGTAAAAGTAACATTTTAAAATGCGTATGAAAGAAAGAGTAATGTGATACAGAGAGCTTCTGAATACAGATATATGGAAATGTTTTCATTATTATATGACTTTGCTGGCCCAAACAAGATAATACGTCATCCACTAAACTCTCTTATCTGCACACTTAAAACAGAATTTTCTAAGCTGTTTAAAAGGCTTCCAAATGAATATTTTGAATGGATTTTGATTCCATATGTTTTAAATTGCATAACTGGTGGCTGTGATTTTTAAAATGAGTTTCATCGAAGACGTGAACTCAATTTCCAGAATTTATTGTAAAATGAGATTTTTATGAATCTTGCCAAACTTATCCATTAACACCTTAATCATGACTTTTCCATCTTCACGTGATTAAATGATAAGGAGGTATTCTTCAACTACAAATGAAAATAGACGAACAAAGCTGCCTATATTGGGAATTGCATATAAATACGACAAGATCAGATTTTGAAAACTTCATTGACAAATTTGCAGAAGTTACAGCTTAAGAACAGAAAATTTAATACTATTTGCCACTGCAAAAAAAAACCTAGTAGGTACATACAAGCTTTTTTCTCTTTTTCCTACAAGTATATTAATGGAAATTTTAAAATATGAATCTATAACTTTTTCCTTTTTATTGTAATTTTTTAATTTTCATTTTTAAAAAAAGGTCCTGGTTGGGCTTCCCTGGTGGCGCAGTGGTTGAGAGTCTGCCTGCTGATGCAGGGGACACGGGTTCGTGCCCCGGTCCGGGAAGATGCCACGTGCCGCGGAGCGGCTGGGCCCGTGAGCCATGGCCGCTGAGCTTGCACGTCTGGAGCCTGTGCTCCGCAACGGGAGAGGCCACAACAGTGAGAGACCCACGTCCAAAAAAAAAAAAAAAAAGTCCTGGCATGATTATATAGACAAAATTCAATAAAGGAAAAATTTCACTGTCAAGAAAAAAAATGAATTTCACGGTTTAGTAAGCACAGCCATTTGAATCTACATATATTTGCAAAGTCTCACTCTCAGTTAAGATGATATTAAAACCCATATCAAAGGAAACTGAACTTAAAATCTAGCCTTCAGATCACTGTATCACAATAAAGTAAACAAGATGTTTTAATAATGCATATTTGATTATATTACTATTATTAAAAGTGCTTAATGTACTCTAAACAGAACAGAAAGAAATGGTATAGAAAATTTCAGTACCATTAATAAACAGGAATAAGTTATTATTTAAATATTACATACTTTAGCTCATTTAAAAATTCTATTTCATATATTTTATCTATGTGTATTGTCAATGCCCTCCAGCCAAAGCCACCAGAAGTACACTTGTGAATTTCTGGTGAACAAGTTGCAGTTATCATTCATTGTGAGGAGAGAGACTACGCACCATGGGAAACTTGGGGGGTGATGGTGGTCAGTAAGATGGTGTTAGATAGAACCAACTATAGGATTTGGGCTTTGATTTGGTGATTTGGATGAGGATCTAAGGGAGGGGTTCTCTCTAGATTGGATGCTATCAGAGAGAGGGGGCAAGCCTATGAGGGGGTATCTCAGTACATCTTATCCCTGGGGACAGCCGACTAGAGCAAAGATGAAGCTGTAACTGGTGAAACAGGGATCACTCATGTTGGCCAGGAGGGGGTGTGTTAGGTGTTCTGTGGGTGGCACAGTGATCTTGTTTTCATCTGTGCTTAGACAAATTGATGAAGGGGCTTTGCTTGGTCTCACTTTATCACGGGCTCAGAGTAACCTTATCTGAGGTAGGTGTTCTGTGAGATTGTCTACATCCAACAGATTAACGTGCCTGGCTGTGAATGCCCAGCCACTGCTGGATGTCAGCACTGCTCTTTCCACTTTCCTGGCATAGTATTACAAAACTACAGACACACCTCACAGATATGGCAGGATCGGTTCCAGACCACCGCAATAAAGTGAAATAAAGTGAATACCGCCGTAAATTGAGTCACACGCATTTTTTGGTTTCCCAATGCATATAAAAGTTATGTTTACACTATATTGTAGTCAGTTAAGTATGCAATAGCATTACATCTAAAAAAGCAATGTACATACCTTAATTAAGAAATACTTTGTTACTAAAAAATACTAACCATCATCTGACAATGCAGGGTTGCCACAAACTTCCAATTTGTAAAAAAAAAAGCAATACCTGTGAAACTCAATAAAACAAAGTGCTATAAAACAAGGTATGCCTGTACACTGTATTGTAGTTCACACGTCAGCACCCCAAAAAGAACCTGTACCCCATTCGCAATCACTCCACATCCCTTCTCTCCCCAGCCCATGGCAACCACTCAAAATTTGCCAATTCTGGACATTTCATATAAGTGGCTGCGATAGTTAATTTTATGTGTCAGCTTGGGTAGGTCATGGTACCCAAATATTTGGTCAAATATTATTCTAAATGTTTCTGTAAAGGTATTTTTAGATGAGATTAACATTTAAATCAGTAGACTTTGAATAAAACGGATCGCTCTCCATAATGTGGGTGCGACTCATCCAATCAGTTGAAGCCCTTACTGGAAAAAGACCAACCTCCTCCAGCAAGAAGGAATTCTCCCAGCAGATTGCCTTTGCACTCAAAGTGCGACTCTCTCCCGGCTCGCCAGCCTACCTGGACAATTTTGGACTAGTCAAGACTCTACAATCATGTGCACTAAATCCATGAAATAAATAAATTTATATGTATACAGTTGACCCTTGAACAATACAAGGGTTAAGGGTGCTAACCCTTTACACAGCCCAAAATCCAAATATAATAAATATAACCTATAGTCGGCCCTTTGTATATACTCATTTCTTCCATGTCCTCCACTCTGCATCTGTGGATTCAGCCAAACTTGGACACAGAGCCATACAGTACTGTGGTATTTATTATTGAAAAACATGCACATATAAGTGGACCTGCACAGTTCAAACCTTTGTTATTCAAGGGTCAGCTGTGTACAGACACACAGACACACACACACACACACACACACACACACACACTCACTCACATCCCATTGGTTCTGTCCCTCTGGAGAACCCTAACACAATGGTATTATAGAATATGTGAGATTTTCTGACTGACTCCTTTCACTCACCATATTTATATGACTTCTCATTTAATCCTCAAACCCTACCATGCGAGAAGCATCTACATCAGCGGTAAAGTGGAGTGGATCCTTCTAGCCAGAATGATTACAGCAGGAATAATGGGCACACGATTCTGGCTTCATGGTGACCGTCTTAACACTCAGAACGCACCATTCTGATGTTTGAGAAGCCCTCCTGCGAACTCAGTGGAGAATGCCCCTCTTGCAGGAAGCCTTCCTGGATCTGTCCTCCACTCCAGGCCAGCATCTCTCCATCACATCCCTCTGCTCTGCTTGTCAGACTATAATGGTCTGTGAACTCAAATGGCTTCTTGCTAAGACTGAAAACCTTGAATGCTAAGGGCTATGTCTATCCACGACCAAACTCCCATCCCCCATCTCATCCTAGTTCCCAGAAAGTTCCATACAGAAGCCTCACCCTAGAGCCCACCTCTCCTCTGTCCCCGAGGGAAGGTTCTGCTCCTAGTCCCTCAGCCCCGCCAGAAACCCTGGCCTGGTTGAACCCATGGACTGCAACCCGATGGGCCTCGTCCGCAACCAGCAGCCAGGCCTGGCACCGACCCTCAGCATCTTATTTTCTGTCAAATAAAATGAGTTTTAAGTACACAGGCTTCTGTTGTGTCCAGCTTCTAACTGACAGGCCCGCCCGCCAGGAGCTGCTGCCTCCTGGCTTCCCTCAGCATGAAGTGGGGCAAGCCCTTCCAGAACTTTCCCTCCAGCAGCTTGCTTGCCTTTTGGCTACATGCTTCTCTTTCTGCTCTGTGACAGGGACCACCTTCCCCACCCCCAAAGCTTCCCCACCCACACACACCCAGAGACTAGCCTTAGCTCTGAGTGTTTTTTAATAAAACTCTCTGAATTCCTGTAGGGTAAATTGGCAACTCCCTTTTGAACCAAAATCCATTATTTACCATGAACATGGGCCCAGCAGCCCATAAATAATGGAAATTTGTCAGTATTACCCCCAGAGTGACCCAATCTTCCTTCACTTTTGGACATTATTATCCAAGGGCGAGGGACCCTTTCAGTAGCAGAGAATGAGGCAAAAGTCAGCATTCTTTTATCTAGGGCCTGACTTTGAGCTCGTCCCTTGGGCAGTTTGCAAGAAGTTTTTCCTGGTACCTCAACAGAGCACTGGCCCACCTGTTCAGTCTTCAACAGCTCCGTGGAGAGCAGTCCACGGTACAAGCCAGAGCCCGGCTGCAGAATACAGAGGAACACAGTGCCCTGAAGCCCCCAGCCCACAAGGGAGCAGGCTGCAGCCATGACAGCTGAGCACTGTCATGCTGGCTGGAAAGACCCAGATCCTTCCCAAATCAGAGAAGTGACTCATATTCTGAAGAATCCATACTGCTGTGTGGAATTGCGTCCTCCAAGAGAGATACATTCAAGTCCTAACCCCTGTACCTGTGAATGAGACCTTATATGAAAATAGGGTCCAGGACTTCCCTGGTGGTGCAGTGGGTTATAATCCGGGTTTGAGCCCTGGTCCAGGAAGATCCCACATACTGCGGAGCAACTAAGCCCGTGCGCCACAACTACTAAGCCTGCGCTCTAGAGCCCACGAGCCACAACTACCTAGCCCATGTGCCACAACTACTGAAGCCCGTGCACCTAGAGCCCATGCTCTGCAACGAGAGAAACCACTGCAATGAGAAGCCCGTGCACCTCAACGAAGAGTAGGCTCACTTGCAGCAACTAGAGAAAGCCCACGTGAAAGACCCAACACAGCAAAAAAAAAATTTATTAATTAATTAAATCTTAAAAAAAAAAAAATTAGCCAAATTTTCCATTAAAAAAAAGAAAGAAAGGAAATAGGGTCCTTGCAGGTGATCAAGTTAAGATGAGGTCATTAGGGTGGGCCCTAGTCCAACATGACCAGGTCCTTATCTAAAGTGGAAATTTGACCACAGACATGTCACAGGCAGAGAGAAGACGATGTGAAGAAGGCCAGGTGATGACAGAGGCAGAGATTGAAGTGATGGAGCTACAAGCCAGGGACACCAAAAATTGTTGGCCCCGCCAGCAGCTGGAAGAGGCCAGGAAGTGTTCTCCCCAGTGTCAGAGGGAGACGGCCCGGCTGACACCCTGATTTCTGACTTCTAGCTTCCAGAACTGTGAGACAGTAACTACCTATTGTTTTCACTGCCCAGATACTGTGCTTTGTCACAACAACACAGAGAAACCAACACACTTACCTCAAAGCAGAAGCGTTGTATCTATTCGTTACTGGGTTAGCCATTACTAGGTACTTTCTACACATCAAGAAAACTTTTCTAAACACCAAGTCACATGCAGGAGATAGATAATGAACAAAGAAATATATAAGAAAATGTTGACGCTACAAAGAGATTTAGTAGGGAAAGTGTCCAGTGGCTGCACTGGGTGGTCAGAAACTGGTCCCTGAGGAAGGGCGGCTGAGAGGTGAACAGCTAAGCAAAGCCCTGAAGTGGAAACGGCGGTGGCATTTCTGAGGAGCAGAGGGGACAAGTCAGGGTCAGAGAGATGGGGCAGAACTGGAACCAGAGTGTCTTGATTCTAAAAGTCTTGTGTGCAGGGACATTTCTAAACACTACCTGTATCAGTTCCCTGTGGCTTCAGTAAAAAAGACCACATACTAGGTACCCAAATACAGGGAAATTTATTCCCGCAGTTCAAGAGGCCAGATGTCCAAAATCTAGGTGTTTAAGCAGGGTTTGTTCCTTTTAGAGACTCTGAAGGAGGGTCTGTTCCTTGCTTCTTCTGCCTTCTGGTAGTGGTTGGTGCTCTTTGATGCCCCTCACCTTGCAGATGCAGTACTCCAATCTCTGTCTCCATCTTCATCTGTGTCCAGATTTCCTTCTTACAAGAACACCAGTCATCAGGGCTTCCTTGGTGGCGCAGTGGTTGAGAGTCCGCCTGCCGATGCAGGGGACACGGGTTTGTGCCCTGGTCCGGGAAGATCCCACATGCCTCGGAGCAGCTAAGCCCGTAAGCCATAGCCACTGAGCCTGTGCGGCCGGAGCTTGTGCTCCACAACAGGAGAGGCCACAACAGTGAGAGGCCCGCGGACCGCAAAAAAAAAAAAAAAAAAGAACACCAGTCATCAGATTAAGTCCTCCCCCCATCCCAGTATGACCTCAACTTAACTCGATTACATCTGCAAAGACCCTGTTTCCAAACAAGGTCCCTGGTACCTGGGGTTAGGACTTGAACTTGTCTCTGGGAGCACAACCCAACCCATACCAGTACCAAAGGCTTACTGTCTCTGGCAGGGGATGGGAACAGCTGGACGCCCTGACACATGGCTAAGGGTAGCCCAGTTTTGGCCCAGACACAGTGACAACATGGCCCAGATGGCTTACAGATATAAAGATACTTCATGTGCAGGGAGAAGAGTGAAACTAGACACACAGCAGCTGGCAATGAAGACCCGGCAAGAGGAAGGATGCTCAAGTGGGTGCCAGGAGGAAGATGGCTGATAATTTATCCCCTACCCAGCACCCCCCAACACACACACACATGCACACACATCCATGGTCCCTCAGCACAGTGCACGTCCCCTTGAACAGACACACAGCCCCAGAGAAAGGGGAGGAAGACCCCAAACCTACTGAAATCACACACCTGGCACCTGGCAGAGGGGGGACCTGGAACAGACACTAGAGGTGGCCCTGCTCTGCACACCTGGCCTTGGGGGAGGTTTTGGTCCACGTCATAGGAAACCTTCTGCAGCCACCAGGCCCAAGCCACAGCCTTCTGGGAGTCAGGCTTGTCCAGGCTGCCCAGTGCTGGGGTGGACACTCCTGTGTGGTGGTCCGCCTTAGGGACCAGAGGGCCAAGAAGACAAGCCTGGTCCAGTGATACAGCCCAGTATAACAGCCCCATCCCAGATTGCACCAGGTCCCAGATCCCTAAGACATGATGGAGGAGAGGCCTGAGGGTGGAGCACAGAGCTCTGCTATTAAAACCTGTGGGGGACACAGAGGCAGAAGCACCACGGCCCTGCTCCCTGTGACCAAGGGGATGCAGGGGAGAGAGGCTTTCTCCCAACCTGGGACCTCAGGAGCACGGAGCCTTGTGGGCACCCCAAGAGCTCTGGCATTTGCATGGCAGTGAGGCTCCCGGGGGTGGCAGTGCCTAAGGGGTGGTGATGCAGCAGCATCAGCTCTGAGGACCCTCCACATGGTCAGTGCATGAAGTCAGCAGCTCCGGGGGCTCCAGCAGGACAGGGGGAGCGGGCCACAGGGAAGATGATGGGACCACTTCATGAGGACCCATGAGACCAGCCCTGGGGACTCCCAGCACCAGAGGGACCCTCAGAGCCCTCTGGCACAGCAGGAGAGGACATGGGCAGAAAGTAGCAGTCTTCACTGTGAAGACATAGCCTGGGGAAGCTCTTGTTCTCAAAGCATAGGGTGGCCCATGGGAGTTTGTCTGTTTTTAGGATGGTGAAGTAGCCAATTTCCAAACTCCTACCTACCTGTTCTGTGATTCCCAACAGTATCATGACAAATTAAACAGTACTCAGCCACTTGGCTGTCATTCTGTGCTGACGAGGATGCCAACAAGGTCTGTGGTTAGAAACTGAGTGTGTGTGTCCCCCCAGGATTCATATGTTGAAGCCCTAACTCCCAGTGTGGCTGTATTTGAATATAGGCTCTCTGAGCAAGTAATTAAGGTTAAATGAGGTCATAAGGGTGGGGTCCTGACCCAAAAGGATTCATGTCCTTATAAGAGAAAACTCCAGAGAGCTCATTTTCTCTCTCTCCCTCCCCACGCACACACTGAGAATAGCCATGTGAGGACACAGCAGGAAGGTGGCCATCTACAAGCCAGGAAGAGGGCCCCGAATGAACTTTTTGGCCAACCCAATAGTACAGCTCTCCTTTCATTTAGGCTATCTTTTATATTCTACTATGAAATTTTATAGATTTCTTCATTTAGGTTTTAACATTTCTTTGTTAGGTTTTGCATCAGTTAAAGATGTGCTCACTTGTGAGCTAGAGAAAATCTAAACAGCAGTGACTGTAACAAGTAAGGTTCTCCCTCCCTTCCTCCCTCTTCCTCCCTCTCTCCCCTCCCCTTGCCTCCCCTTCCTCCTTTTCCCCTCTCTCCAAGAAGCCCAAGGTAAGGCAGTCCAGGGCCAGAGATCATCTGGGAACAGAGCATCTTCTAGTCGTTTCTTCCACCATCCCCAGCAGGAAGCTTTCACGCTGTGATCACAAGAAGACTGCTATACCTCCTGGCATCTTGTCTGTATCCTAGGCAGGAAGAAGGTGGTGTTCTCTTCTCATCTGGTGAGGAATGCCCTCCCATGGGATTCTGCCCATGTTTCCTGAAGCATGTGACCTTCATCACATGGCCAACCATAGCTGCAAAGGATGCTGGGAGATCATGTATTTTTAGGTGAGTATATTGCCAACACAAACAAAATTTCAGGGTCTTTTAGTAAAGAAGAAAAGAGAGTGGCTATGCTCCTGGCATGGTGGCCACAGGTCTGCTCTCAGGTACCTAAAGGATTTTGTTGCTATTATGAAGGGGATTGTTTGTTTTTCTATTGCAATCTCTAATTAGTTATTGGTAGCTAAAGAAAAATTAAAGATCTTTCTATGTTCAACTTACATTCAGCACTCCTGCTAAACTAATTTATTGGTTCTAGTCATTCATCAGGTGATTCCTTTGGTTTTTCAAACTGAACAACTAAAACATCTGAACATAATCACACTTTTATTTCTTCCTTTAAATTTTTTATTTCTTTCCTTGAAATGTGGCTAAGATGTATAATATAGGAGCAGTGACTAGACTTTAATTTTGTTACATCATTAAGTAAGTCGGCCCCTATGGTTTTCTGGTATATATTCTTTATTAGTTCAAGGAGCCTCCTTCTATTCCATTTTCTCCATGTTTATGTGGTGAATGAACATCTATTGTGGGTTGGGGGAGGGAGGTTAGCATCTATTATGAAAACCATGGAGGTTTGGGTTTTTTTTTTTTTTTCATTTTAGTTTCAGGCAGTTAACCACACCGATAAATATTCTTTGTTGAAGCAACCCTAACTGGCTCAAGATGTACTACACTATTAATAAACTAAAATACAATTTGCTAATATTTTTTTTGGTTTTTGCATGCACATTCATAATGAGCCTTTGGAGTTTTTTTATCCTTTCCTTGTGTGGTTTTGATAATATGTTTCCTACTAACTTCATAAAATGGGTTGGTTAGCATTCCATCTTTTTCTACACTCTAGAATAGTTTCCCCAAATCTAAGGTATCTTCTTGACTATTTGGTAGAACTCATCTATTAAACTGTATGGCATTGGTGACGCTTGCTTATTGATCTTTGTCTATCGTTTCCATTTATTTTATGATTGTTTCTCTACTTGTTCTTGGGTCTATCTTGATTATTTGTATCTTAGGAACGTTTCAATATCAGCTACTTTCTTAATATATTAGTATAAAGATATTTAATTCTTTAAAAATTTTTAAAGGTCAAATATAGCTACAGCTATGGATCCTTTTTTTGTTTCCTCATGATATTTATTTATGCTTTCTTTTTTTTATTGATTATATTGGGTTGGCCCAAAAGTTCATTTGGGGTTTCCTGAATGAACTTTTTGGCCGACCCAATACCTGCACAAAGCTTACCAATTTTATTCATCACTTTAAAGAACTTGCTTTTGGTTTTGTTGATTAAGTCTACTGGACTTTCTGGCTTTCTATTTCATTATTTTCTGCTCTAATCTTTATTATTTCCTTCCTTCCACTTTCTTCAGGTTTGTTTTGTTGTCCTTTTTTTAAGTTTTTTTTTTTTACAGCTAAGAAAACCTAGCTCATTTCTTTCTTGTTTTCTAATAAACACATTTCTGGCTCTAAATTCTCCTTTGAGTAATACTGTGGCTTCATCTCACAACTTTATATGCACAACTTTTAGAGTCATTTGGTTTTAAGTAGTATAACTTCCATTTTGATTTTCTTGTTAAAACATGAATTTTTTAGAAGGTATTTTTTTAATCTCCCAATGCATGCAGGGGATAGTCTGTCTATCTTTTTGCTGGTGGTTGCTGTTTTCATTGCACCGCCTCCAAAGAATAAGGACTCGTGATTTCAATCTTGGGAAATTGCACATTTTCTTTGTAGCCTAGGACATGGTTAATATTAATAACTTTTCCTATATATTTTTTAAATGAGCACACTCAGTTGGGTGCAGAGTTAATTTTTTCAAATCCTTGATAGTCTTATTAATTATTCTTTTTACTTGATCGATCCATTTTTGAGAATTGTTATTTGTTTCCTGTGGCTGCCATAACAAATTGCTACAAACTTAGTGGCCTAAAAACAACAGAAATTTATTTTCTCACAGTTCTGGAGACCAGAAGTCTGAAATCAAGGTGTCAGCAGGGCCGTGCTCCCTCCTGAGACCCTAAGAGATAATCCATTGTCTGCCTCTTCTAGCTTCTGGGGGCTGCCCACACTCCTTGACTGGAGGCCACCTCCCTCCAATCTCTCCCTCCATCTTCATAAGTCTCCTCCTCTGTGTGTGTCTAATCGCCCCCTGCTTCTCTCTTATAAGAACACTTGTGATGGCATTTAGAGCCCACCTGGGTAATCCAGGATGATCTCATCTCAAGATTCTTAACTAATTACATTTGCAAAGACTCTTTACAAGCAAGGTAGTATTTAGAGGTTCCAGGGATTAGTATGTAAACATATCTTAGGGCCACAATTCAGCCCAGTGCAACAGGGGTGTGTTAAAATCTCTTCAATTCTAAGTTGGTCAATTTCTCCTTACAATTCAAAGAAATTTAGCTGTAAATAGTTCAAAGATGTGGTCTTAGGTATAAACAATGTCAAAACTATTGTATCTGCTCGATGCATTTTCACTTTTATTAATATGAAATATCTGTCTCTGTCCTTCTTAAACTTCTCACTTCAAGTTCTAATTTATCTGTATGAATATTGCTACATTTTCTTTTTTAGTTAATTCTAAAACTTTCAGAGTCATTTTGTTTCAGCCTGATTTTTATTTCACCTTTATATCATCACAGCTGATAAATGTGGGCTTATCTCTGCCATTACAACATATTTTTTCCCTTCACCCTGCTTTCTCTAGGCTCCTTTTGACCCTATGCTCCCAAATCTGACTTCTCTTTACCCCTCTGCACACCTGAAACCTTAGCCTCAGCTGTTTTCAAGTTCAATTACAACTTCTGGGGTAAGTTTAGGTTCTGTGAAGAATGCCATAACTGCCCCCAAAGTGCACAGGTCACACTTCTTTCAAGCACAAGTTCTGAGAACTGTGTGAGTGACCAGTTACTTTTCCACTTTGCCAGAACTCCACCAATATTTCCACACTCCCAGCAAAGAAACCTCTGGCTCGATATTTCAAGTGCACTCGCTATTTTAAAATGTATCCTGTCACACTGTTCTTTAGTTGAGAAATAATGAGTTTCAAAGCATCCTGTAGACACAGCCAAAGCACACACTTTGAGAGTTACTTAGGAAAGGGGCTCCGTGTTAAGGGCAGCTAATGAAAGGTGAACAAACCCCGTCATTTGTCATTCACTGACTTTTTTTTTAACCAAGCTCCGGCAGAGCTGATTCTGAAAAGGACAGAGTTACATAAGGGCACCAGTGTGCTAGGGAGAGCACGGCCACGGGGGCAGAGTGAGTGCACCTCTTCACCACCCAGAGCAAACATTCTTGGCTCAATTGAGCTGCAGCTGCTGAGCTAGTAAAATCCCAGAAAAGAAGAAACACAGTGAATCAAGAGACAGAAGTGAAAGAAGAAAGCACAGCCAAGAGAACCTCCAGATAAGGCAGAGGCATTAGAGAGAAAAGGAATTTATAACCCAGAGAATACACTTAGCTGAGGCTTCTCACATTTCTACTATCTGTGTTAGAATCATCTGGGTTCAAGTAAAAGAATGCTCTGTCCCAGTCATCATTCATGTTTCCTTTAAAGGCACAAATTCCAGCATAGGCAATTTCGATGGGAACTGAACTATTTATTTACTGGAGTCTTACTTATGACTGTTGTATTCAGGCAAGAGAAAAGATCCCGCTCACACAGAAAGTGGGACTGGCTTCCTCTCTCCTACGACTCCAGAGGGGGCTTCCGTCTGACCCAGAACGAGAGCCAGTTATAAAATCTCGGCAAGGCCAAGGGCAGCACCGCTCAGCGAGGGAAGCCATAAACCAGATGGAAAGACATCCTCGCTCTGTACTTTCCCAGAACGTATCCTCAGGTCTAGGGTTTAAGTCACTCTATGAACCAGTTTGCACGTCTGTAAACAGGTGACCGGGCATCCACAAATTCAGAACTGCCAGGAGGAAAAATAGGTAGGGTGATTAGACACACTGGCCACAGGAAGTGCTGGGTAGGAAGCTAACAGCCCACACACAGAGGCCAGGTGTCTCTGCCAGGGATGAGAAGGGCCCCGGGGAGAGGACGGGGCCTGGGAGAACTCTGGTCCCCACCTGTCACCCCAGCTCCCTGAACGGCCTGGGCAGGACCTTTCTCGGGATCAGTATCCCCAGCTGTGAGAGCTGTGAGACCAAGGTGCAGCCCACCTGTGTCATCAGACCACGGGGAGCAGAGCAAGTGTTTCTTGCCATGGACTGTCCATCTCACCCCGGAAACTGTCAGCAAGGGACAGAAGAGGAGCCAGGTAAGGGCTTCTAGCCGCCTCCACCTTCAAGGAGCTGGGAGCTAAAGCCGCTGCTCCATCCAGGGCATTAGGTCCTTCCCGCATGTTCTCCAAACCTCTGTGGGAGGTGAGGCTGTCTCTGGGGTCTCCTATTCCTTCTACATGTCCACACCCTTCTCCTCCCCTAACCCCAGCCAGGCAGTCAGGCCCCAGGTGTGGTCACCTGCTGCCCTGAGTAGCCCTCTGGCTCTGCCTATCCAGGGAAGCCATACCCTTCCATGCCCAGGAATTTACCATCTACCTCCTTCCACCGGGACTCACGTCCAGGGACCCTGGAAGGGACACGTGTCATTGGAACCAATTAAGCATTCATCCCCTTTCTAACAGAACCCAGGTCTGCTTCCGAGGAAGGGCTTCTCCCACCCCCAGCCTCACGGTGTGCGGTACTGGTGGGACAGTAAACACAGGTGCTGGCAGGTCCCTGGCACCTCCTCCAGGAGGGCACTCCCCCAGGGCCCTGGGGACCCTGGGGAGGGCAAGGGACCTTGTTCTTGCCAGCCATGCAGGAGCTAAGAGGCCCTTCTCTTTCCTTTTGCCCTCCCGTCCCCTGTCTGGATGCAAATTCATCCGAGCCCTTGGACCCCACAAGAGGAGGACCCTGGGCTCCTGAATCGCCACGTGGACCTTGCTCAGCAGCCAGGACACCCTCACTGGACTTTTACAAGAAAGCAGCTTCCACGGGGCTCAGTCACTGAAATGTGAGGTCTTATGTGATACGTGAGCTAAAGCCTCCCTGAGGACCGAGGTAAATGGCAAAGACACTGAAACATCGCGCGTGGAAGGGCGGATGGTTCCAAAAGACAAGACTTGTCTGACATCATGTTCTGTTTTGCTCTGAGTGTCCACACTGATCCGTCTCCCAGCCCCCAACCTGAAACCCAGTCCTAGTTTTATTTGAAGTCACAAACCCCCTACGACTGTGCCCTGCAGTCCTGGACTGCGGTCTCCAGGACTCAATCCTCGCCCTCGGGCTTCCCTTCCTGCTGGCCCTCATCCCGCCTCTTCCCAGGTTTCAGGCTTCATGACACCTGCACTGACCTTTTCTCAAAAGGGCCTGGGGTGGGGGGGACCTTGGGGAAGTTTGGGGAGGAACTCTACAGGGAGGCGCCCAGACAGCTGGGTGGGCTGGTTCGCTGCAGGGAATCATCAAGGGCGGAAGCATCACCCACCGCCCCCAGAGCCAGCAGGACTGGTTGGCTGTCTTCTTCCCTCCAGGTTTCATGATGCTTAAAAGTCTAGCATTACTCATGCCCGTTTCTTTGCCAACATTGCTTTGCGGGAAGTGCGTGCTTTCCCCCGCGAACTCTGAGGGTCGGTGCTACCCTTCAGCTCAGCTAAGCCTCTCTCCTGGGTCCTCCAGGTGAACGGGCGGCACCGCCTCCCTGCCCCCTGGCTGCGTGGGAAGGCTACTCCCTGCCCTCCTGCACTCCCTCTCCAGCTGGCCCTGCGTCCCATCTCTTCTCTGAGGGACTCCTCCAGCCCCACGTCCATGCAGACCAAGAGGATGGATGTGTGGCGCCTCCAGAAACCTCCCTGCTCTCAATGGCAGATCTGCTGGGTTCTGCCATCCCCCTCCCCCAGTCTCATCGTTCTCAGCACGTCCTCCACGCTCACAGGACCTGATATCCTAACACAGGCGGCGGGCACGGCACTGGAAGGGAGATCAGTGTGTCTGGTGGCCCTTCAGTCCACATTCACTGAGCGCCTGCTGTGAGCCCAGCAGAGAGCAGGGACCCAGCCTCAAGGATGGGGAAGCAGGCTCCGCCTTGCCCTGGGGGAGCCACTGTCACCAAGGTGGCAGTCATGGCACGAGGCAGCCGGGGTTTCACAGAGCCTCACACGGGGTGGGAAAGGGCTGGAAGGGGTCAACTGTAGTGGGGAGGGAACCCAAGACTCCCACATACAAAGCCAGTCCCTCCTCGAGTCCAGGGTGCCCTGGGCTGGCCAGCTGTCAGCCTTCTGCCCTGCTTTGCAAGGTGGATTCAGTCCAGCAATACACCACTTGATGTGACGCAACCCTTGGCTTGGCCAGGGTCCGTGGATGAGGCCTCTAGGTCCTTTCCAAACTCAGCCACCTCAGGTCCCCAGGCTGGAGACCCTTCCACTCCTGGGCCGCCCAAGGGGCTGGGTCTCCCCGGGCCCCTCATTTTCTGGGGCTTCCTACGGTAAGCAGCACCTTCTTACGTAGGAGGGTGTCTTGCCCAGACCAAAGTCTCTCAAACCCTCTGTGGACAAAGGCCAGGTTTTTATTTCAATTCTGCCGCCCAGGGACACTTGTGTAAAATTAACAGTAAGAAGTTCCTAGAAAAGTGGAAGGAAAAGAAAGACACAAAATATACACCTAAATTTTTCATAATTAGCCTCAATAGACATAAAATTACTCTATGAAATTGCCATGAAGGTTTGTAAACACCCTGCATCTATCCTTATCTCACTGCAGAGGGTAACACATGGTTGTGTCTGGCACGATCCACAAAGCACCCTGGAGCGGTGCTGCCCCAAACAAGGGGTGAGCACACGACCCCCCAGGCCGGCCAAATCATCTCATCATCTACGTGCTCTCTGTGACTGCTCTCATGTTCGGGAAGCAGAGCTGAGTAATTGAGATGAGCACTGCCTACCTGGCCTTTTACAGAGAAATGTTTGCCGACCCCGCCCCAGACCATTTCAGGGGACACCGTCCATCCATCCATCTCAACACCGCTGGTCTGCTCGAATCTATGGCTACTCACTCACCTTCTCTTTTCTTATTTTCCATGAGAAAATTACATCGGTAATAACGATGAGATGATATTCACTGAGGATATTAGTCTCCTAGGGCTGCTCTAACTAATTACCACAAACTGGGTTGCTTAAAAGCACAGGAATGCATTCTCTCACAGTCCCGAAAGCTGGAAGTCTGAAATCAAGGTGCCTCCAGGGCCAGGCTCCCTCCAGAGGCCCAAAGGAGAGGATCCTTCCTTGTCTCTTCCAGCCTCCGCCAGCCTCTTGGGGCTGCCGGCGTTCCTTGGCTTCTGGCTACGTCACTCCAGCCTCTGTCTCCTCTCTGTCTCCTCACGGTTTTCTTCCCTATGCATCTACCTTTTCCTGTTCTGCCTTTTTCAGGGGCATCTGTCACTGGACTTAGGGACTATCCGCATATCCAGATGATCTTGTCTCAAGATCTGCAACTTAATGACATCTGTCATGACCCTTTTTCCAAATAACCCCGGGGTTCGGTCACAGTCACCGGTCCCTGGAGTTACAACCTGGATTATCTTTACCTTTCGGGGAGGCCACCATTCAGCCCACTACACCCAGTGTTTGTGCCAGGCGGTTCTCAGTTGAATATCATCCTCCCAACAGGTTTATGACATAGGGACTGTTGTCCCATTTAATAAATGAGTAAATCTCATCCCCAAGGGAGCACAGAAGGGGCAGACCCAGGATTCAGGTCCAAGCAGCCTGGTCCAGAGCCCACACCTGTAACCACTGAGAACACCCCAGCCCCGGGCATCACGGGGGCCACTCACTGAGGGCCTTTGTTCCCCACACTGTGTGTGTGTCGTGCCCTTTATTCCTCACAACAACCATGGAGGGGGTGGACCGCAGGCCAAGCCCTGCAGCCGGGCCTCCCCCAGGCCTCAGAGTCTCGGGCATCTGTCCCAGATGGGAAGTGGGGCGGGAGCGGCACCCACCTCTCAACTGTGTGGCCCGGAGCGGCACTTCCTGTTCACAGCCCTCTGGTCAGCACCAGACACACCCAAGGGGGCCTGGGCCACCTCCCCACATGTACTGAAACTATTTACAAAACGTTCAAAATTCTCAGGGTTTCGGCACACAGTTAGCATTGAGTAATTTTCAACGAGTAAATGAATGTATGAATGAATGAACAAATGAATGAAGTTAACCAGGGGAAAACGAAGGTGCCTCCACAGCTTGGTCAGCTGAGGGAGTGGACAGGTGTAGCCCAAGGCACTGCTAGCCCATATTGGTGATTTCCTGCAAATTCTTAAAAGGCACCCCCTTCTTCAAGACTTCCATTTATCAAAAAATCATCATAATATACCAATCTTTGTTAGAACAAGACAGTTTACTGCCATCTACTGTAGTAAGATATACAAAGCTGCACCCTGTGTGATGTCGGTGGTGCCCCCTGGATACGGGCACCGCTGTGCAACGCACAACCTGCACAACCGTACAGAGCCGCTCTGAGTGTTGACGGTGAGACCAGATGGGCAGCAGTGGCCAGAGTCCAAAGGTGTGAGGGGATCTCAGGAAGGACCTAATGCTGCTAGTATTGGCCCCTCATATTTTAACTGCTGGTGGAGAAAAGATATGGGGAGTGAAGCACAAGCTTCTTGCACCCCCAGAGGGCAAACATGTCTAATTTCCAGACCCCGTGGTCCGGAAATGGGTCAACCAGATGCCCCAAGGAGCAATCAGACGCATGCCTGTGGGGTTGTCTTGAGTCCTGGCTGGGCTCTGGTTTTGGAAGGGCAGCCTGGACAGTGGATGACTCCAACCGATGGCAGTGTCATATTGGTTTCAAAGGTCTGTGTGACACCAGGCTGCCAGAATGGTGCTGACATGCTGATTTTGGAGATTCTCACTCATGTCAGACACAGGACAATTTCAGGGTTCTGAGCTCCTGAAAAGCCACTGCTGACCCGTGGACCTGAGCCAAGTGTGCAGGTCTGTGGATTGGCTCTTGCGTATCTGTGTTCCACCCACAGTGCTGCCTCTGGTCCCCAGCACCCAGGGACAGCTGGGGTGTTAGCAGGTGTCCTTTACCCTGGCAGGCGGGGTGGGGGGGGTCACCCCAACTCTTCTGCAGTCTCCACGCCACATGGCAGGCGGTCCTAAGGAAGATGCACCCATCTCCTCTTAAGACTTCCCCGACCATTGCCTCACAACACCGTGGGGCTTTGGAGACATCCTCTTCCAGCTCCAATCAACATGGTGACATCACACTCTTCCAGGCCATCCTTTTTTATTTGATGTTTTTTTCCTGTTAAACGGTGTGTTGTTTTAGCAGTTTTAGGTTCACAGCAAAATTGAGCTAAAAGTACAGAGCATTCCCACATACTCCCTGCCCCACACACACAGCCTCCCTCACCATCAACATCCTTTCGAAAATTTTTATGTCTATTATTATACTTTTTTCACAAAGGAAAAATAAAATCAACATCAAGGCACACTTCACAAATGGGTGCAGAAAATTATGAGAACCACTGAGCACTTATACGAGTTCACGTGCGCACACACACATGGCCGGGACATACAGAATGCTATTTTTACAAACTCTTCAGCTCTTGGATAATTCAGGATTTGTCAGGCTTCCTGGTTATCTGAGAAAACCTCGTGCATTGTCTCTGGGATAACTCAAGAGACTGTCTGCAAACCTTCAGGTTGACATTTTTACAGAAATAACAGTAAATCTAGTGGGACTCCTTTATGGTTGTACTTCCCTAGGTACAGGATGAGGGAGGAATACTCCCTGAACCAATGGACCACTCTTCTCACCCCGCCCTACCCCCGGGTTGTGGAGTGTAAAGCTGTGATCAACACTGAGAGAGAGCACATCCTAAGAATGCAGTGAAGAGCATCTAAAGAGTCAAAAGACGCAGTTGGAAGATGTGCTGTTCTACCTTTATGCTATGAAATTAGTATATTTAACATGACCGCAAAGAAGTTATCATCCAAGTGTTACTGCATTCTCTGGGGCAGGGCTGCATTTGTAATCATCACTGACAAAGCACAGTGACACCCTAGAGAGCTAGTGTTCCTGGACAGCTCAAGGGACGATGTACATCGTGAATAATACAGTGTAACCAGCCCTCAGGAAGTGGTCCGGGGAGCTGCACAGGCAAGATGAGCTGTATTGTTTCAACACAAGCAGGTTCCAAAGAGCCATGTGTCGTGAGTGACCACAAGGTGAAGGATGTGGACTAATCAGGGACTGATGCCTTTGGCCATAAACACAACAAACAGATGGTGCCTAGACTTGAACAGGAAGAGAGGGTGCCTGAAGAGGAGGAAGCACCTTCACACGCACTGGTTGGAGAATAAGTAAGTACGTAAGTATCTCTTCTCTACCGTGTTTCCAAATCTTCGCTGATAAATCAATACACCTCAATGGGCCCAAGCATTTTTAACATGTTTCAGTCAAATTGTTAATATGGCCAGAGGCCCCACGAAAGAATATTTGCCCAGGATCCCACACAACCTACGGGAGGCCCTGGTAAACACCACAGTAAACACTGCTTGATGGGCCTAAGGAAAAGGAACTAATGGGCTCACAGATGAGAGCTGGGAGGAGCCAAGAGTACATCAGAGGAAAATGGAGAATGTGATAATAGGAAGGAGATTTTTAACAATAATAATAATAAAGGATTGATAGTATGGTTTGCATTTAAGAACAGTTATGTTGTCCCTACGTCTTATACTTTGGACAGAAGAGAAGAAAATCAGCTCTACACCTTGTCAGAAAATAAATACATTGAGATTTAGAAAGTATACACGCAACCCGGGACATTTTCTTCTCCAATAATATATCACTAACCTAGCCAACAGAACCAATAGAGACATTAATATAGGTTTAAACAAGTATATCTCCTAGGCAGATCCTTAAATTCCTTTAATGTCACATTAGGATATAAAATCGCTCATTTTAATGGGTTAGTAAATGCATAGACCTTCAGAAGCCCCATTGACAAAAACACAACATAGGCAGAGGGAAATATACTGTTATTTCTGCTCTGGCTGTATTTCCATTTCCTAATAGCAATAATGAACTTGAAGCATTGCATTTGCATACAGATAGGCCTAGATTCCTGTTTCGCTGCGGCTGTACAGTTAAGCACGTCATTAACGTGCACTTCCCAGCCTCAAAACACAATTTAAAGGCCATTTTATGAAGAGCCAAATTAAAGCAATGTACTTAAAGCATTAGGGCTGAGGCTTTTCCCAAAATTGTTGCCAACAGGGCAAGGTTCTATGGCACATAAAAGTCAGTCACAAAGTTTTGAGCTGTTACAGCTCATGGATCCTGGCTGTTCTCTATGTTTCTTAATGCCCACCCCCCATCCATGGCATACCGCCACCCATTCCATTTCCCAAGCCTTGCCACGGTCCCTTCTCCATCCCCCCTCCTTGCTCAATGACCACTGGGGCCATGCACAGCACTGAGCACCTGTGCAAATACAGTAATGCACGGGACCTACCCTCCAGCAGCTCAGAGGCTACTCAGGCCACCTGGGAGGCAAGCAAGCGCAACACAACGTGAGTACCACTGCATTCCGGTCACCGTGAAGACAGAGAGAAAAGAACGTCTGCCAGTGCCCCTTTGAACCAAGCCTTGGTGAACATGAGTTCAACAAGCAAATGAAGGGACGGGGTGTGAGAAGTGGCATCCCCAGCAAGTGTAAAAGCACAAAGGTACGTTTAAAAACAAAACAAGCTCACAAATGCACAGCTTTCTCAGGAAACAGAGGCACAGCGGCAGGTGGTGTGGCTGAACTGTAACACAGGGGAAGGGGTTGGAAAGTCAGGGCCAAGTGATGAACATCCTTTACTGTGAATCCAGTTCACCCCGCCGGCAACTGAGGGCCACCAAGGAGGTTTTACGTGTTTTGTTGGTTGCTTGCTCGCTACTGCTATCGTTTCCTTGCGTAGGAAGAAGAGATGATAAGTATTCTGTAGAGCAGCAGGGTGGAGCATGACTGTGATGGCGTTAGAACAGAGGAAGAACAGAGGCAGGGAGACCAGCTAAAGGTCATCCCTGTACTTGGGCACCAACCCGTTCTGAGTGGAACTGATGGACAGAGACCGGGGCTGGGAGCGGTACTTAAGAAGAGGATTCACCTCGGGCTTGGTGTCCAAAAAGAAGAGAGGGACAAGTTTCTACCTTGAGTGAACAGACAAAAGCTAATGCCATTTGTAAAACTTCAAGAACGTCAAAGGAAACACAGATTTGAGGGGTCAATGATATTGACTTTGGCCATGACTTTTGTCCATCCACATGGAGAGGTCCAAAGGTCAAACTGAGGCAAGTTGCAGGTGTGGAATTTGCATGGGTCCCAAGGGAGGGGTGAGGAGGACACAAGAATGGGGCAGTGGTCTTGCCAAAGGAAGCCAAAGCTGAGACCCTTCCCCCCAAATGGGGAGACTGGTTTAAAGACCTTAAGGAACACCTAGAGATAAAGTCTAGTGCTGTTGGCCGAGGGCTGAACCCAGGAGAAAGCATCAGGGGTCACAGGCCTCGGAGGAACTGGACTTTCTGCCAGGTCACAGAGCAGGGTCATAAGTGAAGGGAGGAGGTGCTGGAGGCTGTCACACGTGGGGAGGAAGGGCCAGGGGTTGATCTTATCAAGTCAGGTGTGGGTGGGACGAGTTCAACTGAAGATGCATCCACAAGATGGACCCCTAAAGGGCAAATGGAAACGTGGGTCTAGAATTCAGGAGAAAAGTCAGAGACATAGGGATGACTCCAGTAGTTCACACAGTAACTGAAGAGAACTCACCATGTGCGGCTGGGCCCCCAGGAAAGCCCGTGGGTGGTATTTACCTTGGTGAATTCTCTGCGGCCTGGGGCTGGCCTCCAGCTGGGCAGCCCAGATCTGTGCAGTGTCAGAGGGTGCGGGGCTGGGATGCTGACTCACGCTAATGAAGCAATGGCATGTGCAACTACACCCAGACTTACCAGTTCACAGTGTGAAATATAACTGTCGAGTGGCCTAAAGCCCCTGTTTAGTGTAGCCATTGCCTTCTCTGTCTGTGAGTAACCTGGAGAGAAGACCTATGAGCGGTCACTTGGTGAGCAGGGAGTCAGGCCCTGTGAGCTACGTGGTCTCCCATGTGGTGGGAACAGCCTGGTGGCCTGATGTGCCAATGGCCCCCAGGTGCCCCTACCTGGGTGTGCCTGACAGGCACGGGGAGCATTAATTAGTCCTGCTCTTGTCTCCTTTCTCTTTGTTCCCCTCCTCCAGACAAGGTCTCTGTTGTGTCTCCATCAAATCACTCCCTAAATCCTACCCTATCACTCCAGCCTCAAGAACCTTCCATGCTCCCTAGTACCAAAGAATGGAGACCAAACGCTGTCCCAAGGCTGCCCAGGGTCGGGCCACATCCCGCCTTTCCAGACTCACCTCCTGCAATATGATCGCACACATCCATTCACTACAGAAGGCAGTTAGTTGTTGCATCCCTGTCTCCTGCTCGCTCCGTGAGCCCCGAGTCCTCATTTCGGTGGTACTAGTGATGACGATCCATGTCAGTTGAGCCTCTTCTTTGCTCCAGGCACTGTGCGAAGCCCTGCTGAATACCTCTGGGTCCATCTAGTCCTCCACCCTGGGACATTATACAAGCCTTTGAACCCAGCCCTGAGCCTGGAGTCTACACTCTCAAAGATTCCACCACATGTAACTTACGTGTCTGCACGCGCACGGCACGATGTTTGTTTAATCAACAAGCGAATAGTTTAGATTTGTACTACGAGAAACCATGGATTAGAATCACGAAAGTAAGACACTTAAAATTAAATGCTTTGTTATTTTAAAACCAAATATTTTCCTTTACAATAAAATGAGATTGTCAAGACTGTTTCCCTAATTTTATTTATTTACTGAATTTTTTGGCCATGCTGCACAGCTTGCGGGATCTTAGTTCCCCAACCAGGGATTGAACCTGAGCCCACAGCAGTGAAAGAGCTGAGTCCTAACCACTGGACAACCAGGGAACTCCCTGCTTGCCTAATTTTAAAACCCATATTAATTTATTCTGTACACATCTCCTTGGAGGTGTAAGATTGCATTTCTTTTCACACATTCTGTCCTTCAGACAGCTCCTCCCCCAGATCTGCAATGTAATCTGAAGTGACGAGGTTTTACTGTGGGAAGGGATCTCCTGCTGTCATGTGACATCGTACAGGGGTTAAGCATCTTGACTTGAGACTTTGCCTTCTTGAGTGTAAAAGTTGGCTCTACCACAAAATTGCTGGGTGATCTTAGGCAAGTTAATTAACCTCTCTGACCCACATTTCTGCATCAGTCAAATGGGGGTATTCATCATGACCCATCCACCCCTCACTCGTGAGGTCCGCAGATAACCTGGGTATGGGATGGCATAGAGTAATCACTCAATAAACACAAGCAGTTGCTATTCTACACTATGTTCTAAAGACCTTGTTGAATATTTTATTTGTATTTTAAAATGGGATGAAAAGCTGTCTTTGCTCAATTCTATTCAAGAAACTCTTGGGAAAATTATTAAAATAAATAAATAAATATAAAATTAAATTGGGGGTGGTGGTGGTATGATGAACTGGGAGATTGGGATTGACATATCTGCACTAATATGTGCAAAGTAGATAACTAATAAGAACCTGCTGTATAAAAAATAAATAAATAAAATATAATTTTATAAAAAGTTAATTGCAAAATTACTTGGTGATTATAGGCTGTGCACTACACCCTTTTTCAACTTTTCTTTAGGTTACACAGTCTTATCCCAAAAAATGTTAAAAATATTAAAGTGTGTTTAAAAAGCAAAAAATTAAAGTAAAGTAAAATAAAGTAAGGTAAAATCACACACTTATTTTGGACCGATGGCCAATCTCTTTGTTTCCTCCTGCGTGGCCCTGTTGGAAGAGGGAGCACCGTGCGTCTGTGCCATAATCAGCAGCACTGACTCATTGCTAAATGAGAGGAAAGCTCAGGGCTCTAAATTCTCAATCTTGCAGACAGTCTCACCATTTTCTAAGCATTGCACCAACATCATGAAATACTTTAAAATCAATAAAATAGATCTGGCTGCAGAAGGCAATTATTCATACATTATCTAAAAACAATAAGGTAAAATATACTTTCCACTCAACTTTCAGGATTATATGTATTACAGGTGAGTTTTTCTTTTCAGCTAACTTTCCCCCCTTTCTTCTCTTTTCGCTCCAGTTGTTAGTTTCAGAGGGTCAGAGAGAGTTCAGTTGTAGAGAGAAAGTGCTAAGTGCTGAATGGTTCTGTCAGGCTCCTGTATTTAAGGAGACAGAATTGCATATTACAAGAAAATGATTGTTCAGCTACCTTTTCATTAACAATTTGTCTAAAAGGAGACAGACTTAACTGCTTCTATTGAAGTTGGGAAGCAACAAATTGAATGTGTTCCATAAGGATTATGTCATACTTCAAACATACGGTGAGCTACAAACACCAAGACAGCACATTTGGAAATAGCGGTGGGTTCCAGGTTGTTTGGTGGCTGTTTAACTGAATAGCCATAAATTCTTCCAAAAAAATAAAAAGGAACTTATCATTATCTGCACAGTCTCAAGTGAACTACTGTAATGATTTCCTTTTATATATATTTTTGGTCCCTGACACATCACAGAAAAATTTCTTTGGGGGACCTATACGGAAGTTTACTAAGGAAACATTAGCTACAAAATACATCCCAGGTCAGTCCTTGTAACAGGTTTCCACGTTAGAGCACAGAGGAGACCACCAAAGGTGAGGCGGGGAAAACTTCTGAATGAGCCCAGGGTTAATGCATAAAAGGCTTCACAAAGTACACCTCGAGACTGAGGTCCTGGGGCAAACAGTCCAACCAAGTTGCTTCCACATCCGTCTATAGAACAAGATGTCCATTTATTCTCCATCCTTACCCCATAATGTTCTAAATGAAATACTCTACCTTTCAACACTCCCAATGATAACATTAACTTGCATTGTCATAACTTATATGGCCAACAAGTATACAGCAGGTGAAAACCCCAGAACCCCAACTGCGGTTTATTCTGTTGTGTCTCTGAGACATGTTTCCACCAGGAAATCCACGCTTGGTCAGTCATGGAAACATTACTCATTAATGTTGTATGTAAGTTCAAGTGCTCCATGCCAAAACAGCAATTCTGGTTTCCTACTTAATAGAAAGAGACCACTAATTACTGCAGAGGGGGAAAAAACATACTGAAAAATGCCTAATTCCGCACAGAACAAAGGCAAACCACAGAGGCCACACTAGACAAAGCTGGTGCCAAGGGTCAGCTATGGAAAAAGAAGAGCATCATTAGAGAGGAGGAAGGGATAGTTGTTTTCTAACGAATTTTCAAAGATACTGTTGTAGGTTAACAAGACTGTTGTCTTGTCATGCAGAAAAACACTAGAGCAGCTGTCCTCAAACCCTTTTGATAGCAAGCATTTTTTAACTACCCCTTTACTATCTTAAAATAGAATACATATAAAATATAGTCTATAAAAACACTCATTAAGGTGGCTCCTATCAAAAAAAAAAAGACCAGAAAATATTAAGTGCTGGCGAGGGTGTGGAGAAATTGGAACCCTTGTGCACTGTTGGTGGGAATGTAAAATGGTGCAGCCACTATGAAAGATAGTATGGAGGTTCCTCAAAAAACTTACGTATAATTACCATATTATCCAGCAATCCCACCCTGGGTATACATCCAAAGGAAATGAAAGCAGGAGCTCACGTTCATAGCAGCGTTATTCACAATAGGCAAGAGGTGGAAATAACCCAAACGTCCATTGATGATGAATGGAAAAACAAAATGTGGTCTGTACATACTGTGGAATATTATTCTGCCTTAAAAAGGAAGGACATCCTGTCACATGTTACAACACAGATGACCCTTGAGGACACTAAGTGAAATAAAAAACTCACAAAAAGACAAATTCTGCATGATTCCACTTATAGGCGGTACATAAAGTAGTCAAATTCATAGAAACAGAAAGCAGAATGATGATTAACAGGGGGTGCTTTTTAATGGATATAGAGTTTCAGTTTTGCAAGGTGAAAAAGTTTCAAAGATGATATAAAATATATATAATATATATGCATCCTAACGCAAACTTAATTTTAAAAATAATCGTCACAGTGCCCTAAAACTGTAATAAAAAGGGGAAAATAAATTTTCAATAAAATGTACATATATTTCAACACAGAAAATCTCAGAGAAGGCAATACTGGAGGATGTAATGCAGTAGTCAGACGCTTGCTCCTGCCTTTAGAGACTTCATGAACACAAAAGCCATAGAGGTGAGTGGACAAGGTGACTACACTGGTAAGTCAAACCCCACAAGTGACTTTCCAGCTCTAACTCAGTCAAGTTCCAAGCAAAATGATTTATATGGTGGCTGCCTTCAGAAAATTTAGAGTAGCTCACACCTGTGCACATGGAAAACAGAGAGTATTTTCACCCGTATGAAAGTCCCATGGCAGGAAACAACATGAGACTACGAATGTGCATTGCTCACCAGCTCTGAGTGTCGACATGGCATGTGTGATACGTTCAATAATTATTTTGTTTCATGAACAAGTAAATGAAAGAAAAGGAGTCTGGGATTTCTACTCTCTATTTCCTTGCTTTTCATAATCCCAACGCACTCCATGCAAAGGAAAACCCTTCCAAATGTAAAAGACAAGATGTAATCTTTGTCCTTCTTACGTAGCTTCTTAGAGACTGTCATTGAAGACACAGGCGGGCATGGAGAAACTCCTCGGGAATGAATGGCATGCTAAATGCTGTGGTTTAACCCAGAGTATCATGGGTTAGAATTCTCTTCCTGTGGATGACATGTTCAAAGGATGGTGATGACAAAAAGGATATTAGGAAGCTCTTTCTGCAGAACATATGGGCTAATTTTGCCACATTCTTTCCCCTTGAACAGGGCAATGGTGTCCTTGGTCAGTAACTCTGTGTGTTTCCTTAAGCAGTGCTGGGCATGGCCTTTGCCAATGTTCACTGGTAGAAACTATGTAATGTGTGGTTGTAATTGCTCAAATTGTAAGTATTATAAACGCAAACATCTACTGCATTATTTTTGTTGTTTTTAGGTCATTCTTCCCAAGATTTCAAGGCTTATGTACATTTCGAGATGAACCATTACACTTCTTGCGTGTAAATTTTGAAATTCTGGAGCTTGCTTGGGTTGCGGTGTCTACTTGGCTGTACACTTGCAAAGGCATCAGTGAAAAGACCCCAGGAGCACCAAACATAATTAGAAACCTGACCTATGCTCAAAAAGGAAAGAAATAGTCACAGTAACTTAAATATTCAGGGTAATCACCTTTTAGTAAATAAATATTTAATTTTAAAAATTAAAACAAACAAACAAAAAAGAAAGTCCCATGGGACATTTGAAAGTCCGGCAGGACCCAGGGCAATCCATCCATGGGCAGTACTACCTCATGCACTGCAGGATGCAGGGTCCCTAGGCCATGCTCACTAAATGCCAGCAGAGCCCCCCGAACCTTGTCACAAGCAAAAATGCCCCTCCAGTTTCCATAATGTAGCACCCCCCAGGGAAAACCACCCCAACAGGAAGCAGTGAGAATTGCCTGACTAAACCATGAGACCCAGAGAGAAAATCAAGGGGGGGGCCTCTTACCCCAGATTCTGTACCCTGCCAATCAAACAGCTCAGGCCCCACCCCTAGGCCCTTGCCCAGGGGAGAGCCACACAAGTCTCAGAATGCAAGCAAAGGGTCCTCTCTGCAAAGCCATCTCAGGACAAAATTCAGATTTCGTGTTTTAATTTCTTTGACACACAGTGTATGCCCTCTCCACACAAGTCCCTGACGTGGAGTTTTATTTTACTTAAGACTCTTGAAAAAACAAGGTTTCAGCCTCAAAGGAGCAAAGCACTAATGGTGAAAACCTATGTGCTGTTAGACCACTGAGGGAAGCATCCTTGATCTTCCTGATGGTCCCCAAATAATCCCCTGCTTGGAGACACCCAATCTGCCAACAACTGGCACTGATCCTGTATGGAACCTGAGTGTCCTTGCATTTTCACTTTGTGATTGGCACCTTCCTTCCTGCTTTGTGAAATTGTGTGGCCGCCTGGAGACTGAACAGAACTGGCATGGCTGCCATGGCACAACCAGCCTCTGCAGCTTCCTCTAGCCCCAGCATCTACCAGTGTTTAGAGGAAACAGAGACAAAGGGCGTAATGAGGAGTTACATCAAGGAGAAAACTATACTCAAACGCCAATCAGACACAAGTTAGCATCTTACCCACGTGCCGTACACAGAAGGAGAGGGGCAATGGGCTTCCTTCCAGGGCTAAGTCCACGTGAGAAGGATCTTTAGAGGTTCTAATGCCAGCCAGTTCTCCCTGCCCTCATGCATTTAACATACATTTATCACACAATGATGTGTGCTGCTACTAATGCAAAACACTTACTGCAGAAATGAGACCTAGTCCCTACACCCAAGCAGTTCCAACGGAGGGTGCTGACACTGTAACAGAGATAAACACAGCATTCTCGGGAATACTGTGGGGTTGGGCAGGGATAGGAGTTGGCAGTAAAAAGTGATAACGTCCCCCTCAGTAAAATGCCTGAGATCCTGAAATGATTAGGGCAAACGGGTTTCACATGCCTGAATGACTGAGAACATTAAAAACTGGAAGCAAGCTTTGTATCTAGACACAGCTGAGCCCAGGAACCTATTTGATATGCAATTTTCTACTTAGCAGAGCAGGTACACAGAATTCAATTTGGGGGTGATCTGTATTCTATTCAGTTTCCACAATATCATTCAAATGTAGGTAGGGACGGGGAATTTATCTTCCTGCAAATTCACTCCCTAGGGGTCCGCTGGCTCACAGCGTGTTTCAGTGCAAGCTAGGTGGGAGGCAGAACAGACAACAGCAAGAAATTACAGCCACAAATCGCCCTGCGGGAGCCTCAGTGCTAAAACCACTGGCTTTTGCCCACTCCTATAATTGCAGACCAAAAACCACTGCCAGAAAAGGGATAACTAACCTGAAAAAAAGGAAGCCTCTCCAGCTACCCAAGGAGCTGGTTTTGCTGTAGTCTGGAGCAGAAACATATTCTTTTCTAACATATTTCCTTGAGCTAAAATATTACCATTTTATCACGTTTTATCATTTCTAAAATTTGGAATGTGTTTTGCAGTCAAACTGCACATTTTAAACAGTAGTATTTTGTTCTCCTCCTCAACACACCAAAAATACTGCTATTAAATTGATAGTGTTTTACAATCAGTGATACCTTAGAATCTAGGACATTCAGTAATTACCATGATGTAAGAATTACAGAACAACTAGAAACATAATACAGAGAGGCTAAGCATTGCTTTCCACACATATCAATTTCATCAAATGTTTTTTGTTTGCATCCCAGCGACTCAGAGGTTCAACTTTTGGAATTTCCAGAGAGATGTTAGACCTACCTCACACCTAAGGCCTTGCAAGGTGAACCTCCTGACCAAGCTCTCCCTGGGCAGGAGCCGCTCACCTCTCACCAGTCTGAGGATACACCAAGCCGAGACAGAGGAGTGGATTAAACCTCTGAGCTCAGCCCAATGTCAAGTCCTCAGTTTTAAGAATGGAGTGGCCCTGGCCACCATTGCCTTCTGCCTCTGGTGGGGCCAGTGTGGGTAGTGAGTCAAATCTGCAATGGCCAGTGTTTGTCCCAGAGTCCCTGCACCGCTGCAGGGCGCCTCTTCGTTCAGCAGTCAAGTTTCGTGAATGACCAGGCAAAATGGTACATTTCTTGGAAGCACGTGACTAACAATGATAGTCTTGGAGAAAAGGTATCCAGAGAAAAAATATGATGCTGACACAGTCCTGGGATAAAGCTAATTGGCAGGGAATAGCTCACTACATAGTGGGGTTACCTTTAACCTTTCATCCTCTTGTTCATCCTCCCTGGCTATCAAATCTCAAGCCCCTCATCTTGGGCACCAGAGTAACTCACTAAGAAAGAATCAAAAATGATACACTATAGACATTTCCTTTCAAATTCTTGATCCCAGGACTAGGGAGAATTTTTTTTCCCCCTAACCAGTCTAGGGTTTTCATAAGAAACAGCTAAATGTGGAACAAGGTTCAGAGAGCTTTAGGAAGGGCTAGAAATACTCCCACCTGTGGCTGACAAATTTGAAAAGGCCAGTGGTGACTTGAAAGCTGACTGTGGTGAATCCATTTAAGGAGCTGTTAATAGCCTGAACAGTAACACAGAAGAACCAAGAAATATCCATTCTCCATGGGAGCCTGTTTGAGCCAGGCATCTGTCAAAACACCTACAGAAGCAACCCTTGAGGTGGGAAATGCGAAGGGGAGCAATGCAAAAAAAAAACCCAGACATTGTCAAGAAACGCAGTTTTGCTGAAAAAAAGGCTAAATATGAGGCTAATATTTGAGAGTGAGAAAAATATACGGCTTCTCTACTATTGTTTGGAAATTAAAAACTGGGAGGCAAAAAAAGCCTACATTAAGGTTTACAAACTTTGTTTTAAAAATGCTGGTAATGGCATAGTTTACCAAGACAATACGAAAATATAATAGTCACCAAATGCGAGTGTATGTGTGACACTGTATATTCATGAGAAAAGACGGGATTCCAGGATAATGAAAAGACCTGAGTTTGGGTGGAAGCCAGCTGGATGCTGAGTGCTCCAAGGTCCCAGAGAATAGCAGAACCACAAGACAGAAGGAGCCAGGGGGGGACTTCCCTGGTGGTCCAGTGGGTAAGAATCTGCACTCCCAATACAGGGGGCCCAGGTTCGATCCCTGGTTGGGGAACTAGATCCCGCATGCATGCCACAACTAAGAAACCCGCATGCCGCAGCTAAGAGTCCGTATGCTGCAACTAAGACCAGGTGCAGCCAAAATAAATAAATAAATATTAAAAAAAAAAAAAAGAAGGAGCCAGGGGACAAAAGTCACCCACCACCTCGGAACCCCCAGTTGGGCTATCCCATGAGTAAGAAACAAATGTCTGAAATTTAGAGGTTTGCTTGTTCAGTAACTGGTGTGACCCTAACAAACACACAGCTCTATCTCTACTGATGCACGATCTTGACATTTCCTAAGTTCTCCGTGTCCATGTCTGTAAAATGGAAATATTAACAGCCCTTTACAGGTTTGTTGTGGTAATTAAGTTGGGAGGGGGATGGAAATCTGAACCTACAACATTATAAATCTCCAGCACAAGCTTGGATTTGTTTTTTTCCAAGGAATAGAGACAAAGAATGACCAGGAACTGCAATGAGGTAAATAAAATTTAACATCATCACTAACAGTAAGAAATAACTGGGCTTCCCTGGTGGCGCAGTGGTTGAGAGTCTGCCTGCCGATGCAGGGGACGTGGGTTCGTGCCCCGCTCTGGGAGGATCCTACATGCCATGGAGCAGCTGGGCCCGTGAGCCATGGCCACTGAGCCTGCACGTCCGGAGCCTATGCTCCACAACGGGAGAGACCACAACGGTGAGAGGCCCGTGTACCGAAAAAAAAAAAAAGAAATGACTAATTAGAAACAGATATAAGGGGGAAATAAAAATTTTAAAATATGACCTTGTTGCATGTATTAGGCTGCAATGGGTTTCCATCTTAGAGTTCTTCCCTTTTGAGTCGTTCCTAACGTTGGGACAATTTGGTTTTGTAAAGTGTAGGATGTGAGGTGGAAAACTACTGCTTAAGACCTGTTCTTCCTCTGCCTTTGATTCACATGCTGATCTTCCCCATTAAATTAAGTGTGCCCTCATAGGGCAGGTAGGAAATTTCCAGAAGAAAGGAATGTGAGCAGAAGTAATGAGAGCTATTTCCAAGCCTGGTTCCTGTATTCCACCCCAACTCCCAGCCCCCACCAACATTCTTTCCCCTCTTCCTGCTGGCTGGAGTGCCAAGGATGAGGGTGACCTTGAAAGCCATGTGTTGAAAACTGCAAAGCCCAGCATCAGCCAAAGTCCCTGAATGAGCAGAGCCACCTGCCAACCTGCAGGGCGCCCCTCAGAACTCTCACCAATGGCTGATACATTCGGCTTCTCTGATTTGAGGTCTTGTGTTACAGCAGCTCGTGTTACCCCAATTAATAGAGACTTTCCCTTCTCTGCATCTCCGGTGCTTACAGCAGAACATGGCTCAGCTATTCACTGAATAATCCAAATGAAACATCTATACCTGTGAGCAGAGCTATCCAGATAGCTCTGGATTGCTCCCTGGTCTCAGAAAAACAAAACAAGACTTCCCAACACCTCAGAAAAACAAAATAAGACTTATACTTCCCAACACCTATCCTTCTCAAACTCTTCCAAAATATAGCAGAGGGAGGAACACTCCTAAACTCATTCTACGAGGCCACAATCACCCTGATACCAAAACCTTACAAAGATGTCACAAACAAAGAAAGCTAGTTAAGTAGTGCTGGGAAAACTGGACAGCTACATGTAAAACAATGAAATTGGAACAATTCCTAATGCCATGCACAAAAGTAAACTCAAACTGGATTCAATGTAAGGCCAGACACTATAAAACTCTTAGAGGAAAACATAGGCACAACACTCTATGACATAAATCACAGCAAGATCTTTTTGACCCACCTCCTAGAGAAATGGATATAAAAACAAACAAATGGGACCTAATGAAACTTAAAAGCTTTTGCACAGCACAGGAAAACATAAACAAGACGAAAAGACAGCCCTCAAAATGGGAGAAAATATGTTCAAATGAAGCAACTGACAAAGTATTAATCTCCAAAATTTACAAGCAGCTCATGCAGCTCCATATCAAAAAAATAAACAACCCAATCCAAAAATGGGCAGAAGACTTAAATAGGCATTTCTCCAAATAAGATATACAGATTGCCAACAGACACATGAGAGAATGCTCAACATCATTAATCGTTAGAGAAATGCAAATCAAAACTACAATGAGATATCATCTCACACTGGTCAGAATGGCCATCATCAAAGAATCTAGAAACAATAAATGCTGGAGAGGGTGTGGAGAAAAGGGAACCCTCTTGCACTGTTGGTGGGAATGTAAATTGATGCAGCCACTATGGAGAACAGTATGGAGGTTCCTTAAAAAACTAAAAATAGAACTACCATACGACCCAGCAATCCCACTACCAGGCATATACCCTGAGAAAACCATAATTCAAAAAGAGTCATGTACCACAATGTTCACTGCAGCTGTATTTACAATAGCCAGGACATGGAAGCAACCTAAGTGTCCATCAACAGATGAATGGATAAAGAAGATGTAGCACGTATATACAATGGTATGCCACTCAGCCATAAAAAGAAACAAAATTGAGTTATCTGTAGTGAGGTGGATGGACCTAGACACTGTCATACAGAGTGAAGTAAAGAGGAAAACAAATACCATATGCTAACACGTATATATGGAATCTAAAAAAAAAAAATGGTTCTCAAGAACCTAGGTGCAGGACAGGAATAAAGACGCAGACATAAAGAATGGACTTTAGGACACGGGAAGGGGGAAGGGTAAGCTGGGACGAAGTGAGAGAGTGGCATGGACATATATACACTACCAAATGTAAAATAGCTAGTGGGAAGCAGCCGCATAGCACAGGGAGATCAACTCGGTGCTTTGTGACCACCTAGAGGGGTGGGATAGGGAGGGTGGGAGGGAGATGCAAGAGGGAAGAGATATGGGGGTATATGTATATGTAGAACTGATTCACTTTGTTATTAAGCAGAAACTAACACACCATTGTAAAGCAATTTTACTCCAATAAAAATGTTAAAAAAAAAAAAAAGAACATGGAGCTACAGCAGCATAAAATAAAGGAGAAATGTTATTTGCCAGGAAAAAAAAAAAAAAGACTTATACTTCTCACTATGAAGAAAAAGTTCATCAAGAAATGAAAACACTGAAATCTGCGAGTATCTGGTCAGGGCATGTAAAGAGTACATGCAATCTAGAAAACACCCATGAATGAAGTAGCCATCTGCTACTTCCTCCAGCATTACCTCCCTTTATTCAAGGCATAGAATTCCAAATGTCTTTACAAACCTCCCGTACCACTCAGCTCTGTGGTTGAGAGACTGACTCCACCGTCCCCACCCCACCCCATGCAAGGTTCAAGCCAGATGGGCTAAAATCAAATAGATTATTCCATCCCCCAGCCATGGAGATTGATTCGGGCATGGTTTTGGGAGTCGGGTCAGACCACAGAGTCTAAAACAGACTGGAATTAAAAGTGTGAATTCAGTCCCCTTCAGTATGCCACTGAGTAGCAAACAGTGCAAAAGATATTCCTGAGATAAGGTTAAACGTAAGAGAACAAAACACCCGTGGCTTTCCTATATGCTCAAAGAGGCAGGTCCAAAATTTAACAGTCAGTGCAGCCTTCATGGAGGAGTAATCCACCAGGTCAGAGAAGCTCAGAGCCGAGAATTCATCATTTTATACTACGAGGATGGGCTGAAGGCACATCAGCAGACAAGGGTCTAAGCAGTACTGTGTAAGGAAACTACAACTAAGTGACATGTTCCATGTTCCATGTCTCATGTCCTAGGAGTCATTGGGCCTGCAGTAGTTCCGGCCATGACCCACCACAATCCAGCCCCTTGTGGGGATATAGGTGGGCAACTGTCACAGCCCGCCATGTCTGGTTACCGTCAGTGACACAACGAGTGTTCCCAAGACACAGCAGGGCATTACAGTAACAACAAGGGTAATAATAACCCAACACTAAATTGGCAATGTCCTATTAGCCGTAGTGGAAACCTCCGCCTTGAGCAGGTAACATGTGCAAATCCATCAGTTGAGCATTTCTACTCCTGTGCCTATTGGAGCCTGTGAGGTTGCAGCTGCGTGGCTTGACTTGCAAGACTGTTCTTTGAGTTTTCCAAGTCATATTTCTCTCGGTAGGACCCACTTTCCAAAGCGTTCTTTGGAAACCCATGGAGGCTGTGCTTCTAAGATGCCTGGGGTCAGCAATACATTCCGGGAGCAGTGGGCTCAAGTGTGTTTGGCTAGGCCAGCCCCTCCATCCCGACATCCTCTGTTTTCTGAAGACACAGCTGGTGGAACTCACTACCCCCATGACAAAAGGCTACCATGATAACTCTACTTCATGATCCTGCCTTCTCACTGCCATCCAGAATGCAGTGGGTTGACGGTGTCCCTCAAAACTCATGTCTACTCCAAAACTCAGAATGTGACCTTATTTGGAAATAAGGTCTTTGCCGATGTAGTTAGTTAAGGATCTCAGGATGAGATCATCCTGGATTGGGGGCAATCCCTAAATCCAATGACTGGTGTCCTTATGTGAAGAGAAGAGGACGCAGAGAAACACAAGGAAAAGACCATGTGAAGATGGAGGCAGAGGGCTTCCCTGGTGGCACAGTGGTTAAGAATCTGCCTGCCAACACAGGGGATGTGGGTTCGAGCCCTGGTCCAGGAAGATCCCACATGCCGCGGAGCAACTAAGCCCGTGAGCCACAACTATTGAAGCCCACACGCCTAGAGCCCGTGCTCTGCAACAAGAGAAGCCACCGCAGTGAGAAGCCCGTGCATCGCGACGAAGAGTAGCTCCCCCTGCTCGCCGCAACTAGAGAAATGCCGCGAGCAGCAGCGAAGACCCAACACAGCCAAAAATAAACAAATAAATTTATTAAAAAAAAAACAAAGATAGAGGCAGAGATTGGAGTGATGCAGCCACAGGCCAGCCACGCCCTGAAGGACAGGAGTGTCTCCTGAATGCTGTGGTGTCACTGGCCTGGGTGCTCGTCTGAGCGAGATGGAGCACAGTACCTTCTGGGTGGTGACGAGTGATGCTGCTTCTGGTCCCAGAAGACAGATCTCACTGTCCAGGGGTGAGGAACGGTCCTAAAATCCGCCACTTCCAGGAAGTCTCTTCTTCCTCTATTGAAGGAGTGCACAAAGCCGTGGGAGCATACACCACGATGCCCGAGGGCCCAGCGTGGAACTGGGAAACAAGAGCCTGCACTGGACGCTGAGGATCTGATGGGGGCAGGGTCTCAGGGAGACACCGCGGTGCCCCGCAGGCAGGCAGGGGCTCACTCCGGAAGCCTCGCACCCTCCCCTGTGCTGACATAGCGGCAGTCTCCAGCTAGGTGTCCAATTCTAGCCACCCTTAGTTGACCCCATGAATATAAACTCTCTTCTAGAAAATACACTCTATACATTTTTTTTCTTAATTTCATGCCACATGTAACTGAGCCTGGAGCCCAGTGTGTGCTGGGTAGAAGACGGAATGTCTGGATTCCAGCACCAACTCCATCGCTGATTAGGTATAACTTTGGTTGAGTTGCCTAACATCTGTTCTGAGGTTTCCTCACTTGTAAAGTGGGAATAAAATCCTTCTCTCAGAGAGTCTTTATTAAAATAAAAGCAAAAATACACTTTTTGAAACACAGGAGAAAAAAATGGAATAAAACCACGTGTAAAGCTGAGGAGATGCTCAGTAAACGGTAGCTACTTCCAAGATGAAAGCACTTCCAGGGAAACCAGGCACAGCAGTGCAGGGGCCACAGATCTTCCAGGGGAGGCAGCCATGCAAGAAGGGAGACACCTAGTGGCCTGAGGTGAGGGTGGCCCTCCAGAGCTGGCCAGCCCCGGGTTCAAGTCCCCTCCCTACAGCCCAGCCACTCCCCAGCTGTGCAACCCTCAGCCAGCAGCTGAGCCTCTCCAAGCCTCAGGTCCTCATCTGTAAAAGGAATATTGACAGTACCTACCCCTAGGGTACCTACAGTAATTATATCAGGCTATGCATTTCAGTGGCTAAGAGCAACTAGCAAAATGTTGATAATGATTGGAGCTGTGTGATATGCACATGGAGAATCATTTTAATGCTTTCCCTACTTTTGTACATTCGCAATTACCCATAATAATATTTTAACGGAGTGCTCAGGTCAGTTATTGCACATAATCATATACATTATTATTAATAATGTGCTTAATACCCATTAGCCCTTTTGTAATAGCCAAAATCATTTCTAAAATAGTCTTCGGTAAAAGAGAGAAGTTGTTACACTCTGTTCTTGGCATTTGGAAGATCATGGACCCCTTTAAGAATGCGACGAAAGATGTAGACCCACTTCCCATAAATATACACATACCCATGTCCTGCACCCTGTCCACAAAGCCAGCCCAGGGAACCCCGGAGACTCCAGGCATCCCAGGTCAGGAGCTGCTGCCCTTCAGTTATGGGGAAGGGGCAGAACTGCAGTGATTCTCTGCCATCCTACACATAGTTTCCTGACTCCCCTTGGGTGACAGTGTACTGTGGGAAATCACTGAAGGAAGACTCAAATGATGAAACAGCTCTCAGCAGGAGAGCAGCCGATCTAACACAGATAACAAGCAAGACTTGTTTCATCTGTATGGTTGGTATTTATTTTTCTACCTCAGGACATTTATCTGAACATATTTTCCTTTTCATTTCCAGTCAGCATATGAAAGTTTTAGCGTCATAATTTTAGAGGTTTGAAAATTTGGTATAACTGTATTAGCCATCATACTCTTGGGTTGAATCTTCTCCACAGCAATAAATCTCAGAAAACAATAAAAGTAAGGTGATACAGTATATCATTTCTGATTCCAATACTATTCCTGGTTTAACATATGGCTTTTATGCCTTTGTTAACATTTTTATCTAGCTTTGTGAAAATAGATGGAAAAATATTTAACATGGTACAAAATGTAACCGTGAAATAAAAGCTCTAGGTAAAGCCATAAGCAAGAATAATCAGCTACAAAAATACCTCTCAAGTTTAATAGAATAAAGTTTCAACTGAACTATGAATTTTGAATACAATTACAGCCCAGTAGTTAGCAAATCATTCAGAAATAGATATTTTAGTGTTTTACTTTTCAAATTACAATGTGGAACTTCAAGCAATAAAGGGCAGTTTGAAGAAGTGAAAAGTCATAAAATGGGAAATGTAACATATCTAGCATGAGCAAGGGGAAATGGGAAGTGTGCAGAGCATTAAATGGGACTGGAATCAGTGTAAAATCCTAGGAGTAGTAATACCACTGATCTGAAAGTCCCAAGAGAGTGTATAATAAGGAAGGCTAGATGAATTATGTTTTTTTAAAAAAATAGAGTAAGTACTCTGAAATAAACGTTGAGGAAAAATATAGACAATATCTGCAAAAATTAAAATCAATGTTGTTAAATGGAATTATCAATAGTGAATTGCTATGGCAACAAATGCAACTCCAGGATTAATTACATTACCATGAAATGTGATTAAATACTCCAGAAAACTTCATTAAAGTGATTATTTATCTACAACTGGTAAACCTCCTGTCTAAATAGTACTCATTATGCTCTAAGAAAAAAAAAAAAGGCAAAGCTGGGCTCAAAACATCTCCCACAACAAACAGGAAAAAAATCTCAATGCACTAAGAAGAGCCGAAGACCCTGAGGAGAGGCTCTCTCAGCTCCCAAGGCTCTAAGAAAGCCTACCCCTTGCTCCAGAAGGAGACATCATCTCCACCTTCCGAGGCTGTTTGTTCTACAAACATCCTTAAAAAGATAGTCCAGAACAAAGGCTGCCAGTTCCTCCTTTACAAGATGATCAGAAACACAAATGGCAATTACAGTGACTCAGACTTCTCTTCAACGTTAGATGTTGGAAGACAGTGGAATAATATCATTGAGGTAATGACAAAAATAATAGTCTAGAATTTCATCCTCTCAAGAGGAAGGGGAAAATAAAAGATTCTCAGATAAATGTAATCATGAAGATGAACTTTCCAAAGTCTGGGATACAATCATAAAGCAACTGAAACTTATTAACATCCACTTTCGACTCACTTTCCCTTTAAAACTGCTAATGGACAAGTTCTTCTACTTCTGGATAAAAACTCATCCCCATGAATTTTCTGGTCACTGTTAAATTTAAAACTTTAAAAAGACCTAAATCACGAAACAAAAGTTCGATTCCACATTTTAAATATCCAGTCCCACAGAAGCATTCAAACTTCAAACCTTGATTCTAAGTTCATATTTCTTTCCTTCCCCAGGTCAGGCTTTTGCAGTTAGGAAGGGAGCTGCCTCTTCTCTTTTCCTTAGCTTATGTTTCTGCTCCTGTTTGCTAGATCCAGCTCTGACCCCTCCAGGTCAGGCAGGAAGCGGGAGGCAAGGAGATCAGGAAAGCTCTTACTGACAAGTACGAGAGGTAAGCCAGCATCAGTGCTCTGTGGGTTCAGCAATATCCACACTTTATCTCATGATGTGTTATGGACTGAATGTTTGTGTCCCCCCAAAATTCATATGTTGAAATCCTAACCCCCAAGTGATGGTATTAGGAGGTGGGGCCTTTGGTAGATGATTTAGTCCTGAGGGTGGAGCCCTCATGAATGGGATTAGCGTCCTTATAAGAAGAGACACAAGAGCTTTTGCACTCTCTCTCTGCCATATGAAGATATGCTAGGAAGATGTCCACCAGATTGCTGGAAGTAAGATGTATAAGCTCCAGTCATGCGACAAGGACATCCCAGAAAAAGTGGTGGCACAATAGCAAGATGTGCAGACACTACATTTGGAGTCTCCCCATCAAACATCTATGTCCCCTCACAGTCACTATATAATCCACAAGCCCCATCTACACACACAGGGTCTTGGGCCCGTCTTCAGTGCTCCATTCTTAAAAGTGAGCCATCAGCCAAGGATCTCTAGACATATGAGGAAAGCCTCTTTATCATTCAGCTATTGCTATTTCCTGTGTGAAAAAATAACCACAAAATCTCAAGACTGACAATTAGGCAAGAAAAAAGAAATAAAATACATCCAAATCAGGAAAGAAAAAGTAAAATTGTCTCTATTTTCAGATGACATGATCTTATATATAGATAATCCTAAAGACCACCAAAAGACTATTAGGATTAATAAATAAATTCAGTAAAGTCACAGGATACAAAATCAACAAATCAGTAATCAGTTGCATTTCTATATACTAACAACAAAATATCTGAAAAAGGATCAACAAAACAATATTATTTATAATAACATCAAAAACAATAAAACCATTAGGAATAAACTTAGCCAAGAAGGTGTACACTGAAAACTACAAGACTTTAATGAAAGAAATTGAAGGAGACACAAATAAACAGAAAGATATCCTGTGTTCATGGATTGGAATAATTAATATTGTTAAAATAGCCATACTACCCAAAGCAATCTACAGATTCAATGCAATCCCTATCAAAATGCCAATGATATTTTTCACAGAAATAGAAAAAGCAATCCTAAAATTCATATGGAACCATGAAAGACCCCAAATAGCGAAAGCAATCTTGAAAAAGAAGAACAAGGCTGGAGGCTTCACACTTCCTAATTTCAAACTTTATTACAAAGCCGCAGTAATCAAAAAGTATGATGGTGGCGTAAAAATACACACATATTTGGAACAGAATCAAGAGCCCAGAAATAAACCTGTACATATACAGTCAACTAATATTTGACAAGCGAGCCAAGAACACTCAGTGAGGAAAGGATAGTCTCTCCAATAAATGGTATTGGGAAAACTGGATAATCCCATGCAGAAGAGTGAAACTGGACCCCTATCTTTCACCACTCACAAAAATTAACTCAAACTAGATTAAAGATTTAAACATAAAACTGAAACTGTAAAACTCCTAGAAGAGTGTTGGCGAGGGTGTGGAGGAAATGGGAACCCTCGTGCACTACTGGTAGTACAGGAAGTTGGTACAGCCATTATGTAAAACATTATGGAGCTTCCTCAATTAAAACTAGAACTACCAAGACTTCCCTGGTGGCTCAGTGGTTAAGACTCCATGCTCCCAATGCAGGGGGCCCAGATTTGATCCCTGGTCAGGGAGCTAGATCCCATATGCATGCCGTAACTAAGAGTGTGCATGCCACAACTAAGGAGCCCACGAGCCGCAATAATAAATAAATAAATAAATATTTTAAAAAATAGAACTACCATATGATCCAGCAATCTGACTTCTCAGTGTATATACATAGAAAATGAAATCAATATCTTTTTTTTTGGCCATGCCATGCAGCTTGCCGGATCCCAGTTCCCCGACCAGGGATCAAACCCGGGCCCCAGCAGTGAAAGCACCAAGTCCTAACCACTGGACTGCCAGGGAATTCCCTAAATCAGTATTTTCATGGGATAGGATATCTGCACCCCCATGTTCATTGCAGCATTATTCACAATAGCTAAGATACGGAAACAACCTAAGTGTCCATCTATGGATGAATAAAGAAGATGTGAGACAGATATATACACACACAATGGAATGTTATTCATCCGTTAAAAGAAAAGAAAAAAATTCTGCCTTTTGCTACAAAATTAATGGATGGGTGGATGGATGGACCTTGAGGGCATTATGAGAAATGAAATAAGTCAGACAGAGAAAGACAAATACTGTATGATCTCATACGTGGAATCTAAAAAAAAAGCAGAACTCACAAACACAGAGAGTAGAATGGTGGTTGCCGGGGGGTGGGGTGAGAGAAATGAGGAGGTGTTGATCAAAGGGTACAAACTTCCAGTCATAAGATGAGTAAGTTCTGGGGACCTAATGTACAGCATGATGACTATAGTCAACTACAGTTGATATTATATACTTGAAATTTGATAAGAAAGGAGATCTTAAACATTCTCATCACCAAAACAAATGGCAATCACATGAGGTGATAGAGGTATTAATGAACCCTCTTGTGGGAATCATTTTGCAACATACAAGTGTATCAAATCATCATATTATGTACCTTAAACTTACACAATGTGGTATGTCAATTGTGACCCAATAAAGCTGCGGGAGAAAACATAAAATCTCAGTAGCTTATCCAAACAGATATCTGAGAAGTTGTCTGAGAGGTTTGTTGGGAAAAAAAACTGGTTGAGAATGTGAAAAGATAACGTCAGAAAGAGATATGAAGAAAGACAGGAAGGGGCGAAGAAGAAAACAATTCCCAATAGAAGGAACCAGAAAAAATGCACAGGAAATGAAATATAATCACTAAGATATAATTTGTCTCATTTGTAAGCAAGATTTACACAGATAAAATAATGAAAACACTAGATATATAAACCCACCCACCCCTGAATGTGGAGAAAAGGGAATTACACACACACACACACACACACACACACACACACACACAATATTTGTTCAGACTTTTAAGGGGAGATCTGAGAAAGGGAAATATCTTTGTGTGAGGGTTACATAATCATGAAACACAGCTAAATCCTGATTTTTCATAATATAAATTCAAGACTAATAAAACTGTAATCGAAAACTAAAAGTCAAGAAATAGCAGTAAAAGCATCATACTTAGAGTTATGGAGGGAAATACATGAGAAAACAATGAAAAGGGGTGGAAAGTGTTTGCTGACGGTAGTGGGGAAGGATGGGGAGAGGACTGCAAATTTCATTATAGCCTGTTATGCTTGGTTTTATGTATCGAACTGACTGGGCTAAGGGATGCCCAGAGAGCCAAGAAAACATTATTTCTGATGTGTCTGTGAGGGTGTCTCCAGAACAGAGTAGCATTTGAATCAGTAGACAGAGTAAAGATGGCCCTGGCTACGGTGGGCAGGGTTCATCCAAGCCACTGAGATCCTGAATGAAACGAAAAGGTGGAGGAAAGGTGAATTCACTCTCTCTGCTTGAGCTGAGACATCAGTCTTCTCCTGCCCTTGGACAATGGCTCTCCTGGTGCTTGGGTTTTCGGATTCAGACTGAATTACACCATCAGCTTTCCTGGTTTTCCAGTTTGCAGAGGCAGACTGTGGGATTTCTTAATATACATATATATATATATATATATATATATATACCCTATTGGTTCTATTTCTCTGGAGAACCCTGACTGATAGAGCAAGCAAAACAGTCTCACATTTTCTACATCCCATTGGTCAAATCAAGTCACATGGCCAAACCCAGCTTCAGAGTTGGGGGAGTTTAAAAGCTAGGGGGCCGGGGATAGAGCCATTCATTGGGCCCATTCACATGATCAACCTACCCCGGTACCCCGCTTTCTGGGGTTGTTAGGAGAACTGAATGAAGCAATACAATGACAAGATTGAAAAAGTAGATACTCAAGAAGAACTGAGGAATCTATAGTGGGTGTCTAACCTGCAATGTCCAAGGACAGAGTCAGCCTGCTCTGGACTCTTCTCTCCATTTCCTTTGTTCAGCTGAACAGTGCCCTTGAACTATTTTAATATTTGGCAATACATTTTACCATAGAGAATTTTTCACTCTTCTTGTAATTTTTGTGTTCTGAGCTGGAATGCTTCAGGTTGAAGTAAGCTTAGATTTTTGACAAACATTGGTGGGACCATACATGGATCTAGGCCAGGAGTTTGTAAACTTTTCTCTATAGCACTCTAGAGGTAAGAGGGAAGGTAGGTATGAAGGAGATGCAGCAGTTGAGGCATCTCTGCTTCAACAAGTGCAAGTTTATGTCTTATCTCCTGGACTTCTGCAAATGATTTAACATGAACCAGATTCAAAACCCACTCCCCTAAGTGCTCTCTTTGGTGCCAGGCTGTCAGGCGAAACAGGATCCACCTGGAAATTCTCTCAGTATTAATGGACAGGTACTATATATTACAAGGTACGAAGAGCCCCAGGCAGACAGGCTCACAGAATTATGGGAGGATAAACAACTGAGAGTTTGGAGCAAAGGTCCTAGTTGCAAGCTTAGTTCTCCCATTTCTCTCAACAACAGCTCTGCTGCTTTAATTGTGGGTTGTGGATTGTTACAGCAAGAAAGAGGGCAGAAAGGTTGCAGAGGTGCCTGTAGAAAGATGCCGGGTGGCATCCTACATAAAACCTTACCAAATTTGCTCCTTGCACCTGGTTCTCCCACATTTTATCACCTACCCTTAAGATGCAGGATGTCACTGGAGGTCAATAAAGTACTCTATCCCAAGTTTCTACAAGTGTCCCTAACCACGTTATTTCAGGCAGGAACGTGTACCTAATTTGCAAGACCCAGTGCAAAAAGAAAATGCAAGGTTCCTTGTGCAAAAACTATTAAGAATTTTAAGACAGCGACCATGGTGCATTAAACAAAACACGGAGCCCTTCTAAGTAGGCGACGCTGTACAACAGCCTGGGTGGTGGTGCCCCTGTAGCCAGCCGTGATTTCTGGACTACAGGAAGCCCACTGCTAGTGAAAGGGAGAGTCACAGTCTGCTGAGAAAGTGCTTAGAGACTGTTTGTTCCCTCCCTTTCACAGCAACACGGTCAATCCTATAACTTTGGTTTTCTTACCAAATAATTACACAAAAATAGCGAGTGAATGTGAAGGATAAACATTACTTTAAAAGCCACCTTTTCTCCTCCCTTATTCTAGAAAAAAATAATTAAATCTCTGCTTCAGGTGCCCTGCAGAGAATGTGAAGGGCACAGAGGAACAGAGAGCAGCCCAGCCTTTAGTTTAAACCTTATCTCTCAGGAAAGCCCTTGTCTCCCTCTGAGGAACACCAGGCATCTGTGAGAAGCTGGGACAAGTAATTTGGGAAGAAGGGGATGTCTTCCCCAATGAAGTTCTTAAAATCTATGTAGGCATTTACCTGATCACACTAGAAGGTATGTCAACAATTCAGAATTACTTTCTTGTACATCCCAATGTGTAGGTACATTTTTAATTACAATGGAAGAGTTTATATATGTACATGAATCTTTGCCCTTTGCTCATAACCAAGAGCAGAGAAAAGTTTTACTGACCCTGAGTCACAGAGGTAACTTCAGAGCAATTAAGAGCTCAGTTCTGGAGTCAGAGAGACTCTTCTCAGGACCAGCGCCACCATTTTCAATCCCTGTGACCTTGAGTGAGTTAAGCCTCAGTTTCCCAATCTATAAAATGGGGATGGTAGCAGGTGAGGAGTAAATGAGATGGTAGGTATAGAGCTCACCTACACCCTGGCACAGTGCAAACTCCTCACCAGATCTATTAAGTCTCATTATTGAGCCATGGATCCCACAAGGATGCTTGGTCTGATGTGAAGCTCTCTGGGGTTGAGTCAGGAGCAGAAGCAGAACCCCAGGTCTCCAGGTCCCCTGGGGACCCTCCGATCTGACTCCAGGGATGCCCCTGAGAGTCCTGGTTTGAAACTTGCCCCTTGTCTGTAGGCAGTTCCTCTGCCTCAGCCGCCCACCCAGCCCTGGGGAATGAGCCCTGAGTGGGCTCAGCCTGGGGCTGGGACAGCACATCCACTCAGGTTCCCCTGCTGTGTCATCTGCCCTCCTTCCCACCAATCCTCAGCCAGGTCAGACTTCCCAAAACGCGGTGACTGCAGCTCTCTACTCACAGCTCTGTTCCTTATCACCTTGGCCTGATACTGAGGCGCATCCGTAGCATGGCTCCCTCCAGGTGGACCCATCTTCTCTCTTCCGCGTCACATCACCAGCCCATCCTAGGCTAGTCTCATTCCCAGCTGTGAACGTGCCAAGCTCACGTCTGCCTCCAGCTTTGTCCCAGCCTGAAGTCTTTCCCAGTCCTCTGCCTGCTCAACCTGACCTGGGATTGCTCGAGCCTACAAGTGGAATGTCTGCAATTTATAACTTCTAGAAGGAATACAGTTTAATCTAGAACTCTCTGCTTTCCTTTGATTCGTGTGGAAAGTATCAAGTTGGATCCCTATGACACTCACCATATCAAAATAAATCACAAATGGGTCAAACATTTAAATTTTTAAAAATCCATAAATATTGTTGAAGAAACTAAGGGCAAATTCCCTGATGTTCTCAAAGTAGGGAAGGACTTTCATGTATGATACAAAATCCAAAAGCTATAAATAGAAGATTTTTCAAATCTGAATAAAGAGCATTAAAATTTTATGCATGGCAAAAAAAAAGACCAGAAATGGTATATGTTTGTAGCACTATGACAAAGGGCTCCTATAAATCAATAAGGAAAAGTACAGCAACCTCATATAAAAATGGACAAAGGACATGAACAGACTAGTCATGGCGGGGTTGGGGGGAAATGACTTTTAAAACTGAAAAACACTCAGTCTCATCATTTAAAAATACAAATTAGAAACTACAATAGAATATTATTTTCCATTACTGGTTTTGCAAAGTTAAAAATTTTTTATAATTCATTGTGTAGACAAGAGTGTAAGGAAAGAGGCATTCTTATAAATACTCTTTTACACTCTTGGCTGGAGATGTAAACTGGTACAGCCTCTCTGAGCAGCAGTTAGGAAGTATCAATTGAAATTTAAAGTTTACATACCCATCAACCCAGCACTTCTCTACATATTGCTTGCACTGGATTGTCTGCTGTCAACCCTTCATCACTACCCACCCCTTCTAAAGTCTCTGAATCAGAAAAGAAAAGGGAGGAGCTATATTCTCCAGAAGCCGGTCGCAGGTTTGTTCTGAGTTAGTCCTCCAATGAGAAGCCCTTGCAGATGAGAAACAGGAGAGGAGCCACCACTGTTTTGCATATAGAGGTGGAACCAGGCGTGGAAGCCGGGAGTCTGATGCTTGCCCCTGGTAAGCTCTTGAGAGCCACGACCTTGCACTGCACAATGAGGTCCTTGGTGAGAGCTTCCTGGAGCTACAGCAATTTCTCAGTGAGCTTCTAAGGACCCCCGACTCAGAGGCTTCGACCTGAGATTGCCGTTTGCATCTTCCCTAACCTTTGCTGACCTGGATCTGACAAGGATGTGTAAGCCCTCACTGCCTTTATTCAAATCTTTAACACCAGAACTACATGGACTGGCTTCTGTTTTCCTGACTGACCCCTGTCTGACACATTTATCCTTGGGGAATGTATTCTACAGGTATACTTGCACCTGTATGAAATCATGTATATGCACAAAAAACTTCATTATTTCTAATAGCAAAAGGTTGTAAACGACTTAAAAGTATATCAATGGCGGACGATTAAAAATATCATGAACCGGGCTTCCCTGGTGGCGCAGTGGTTGAGAGTTCACCTGCTGATGCAGGGGACGCGGTTCGTGCCCGGTCCGGGAGGATCCCACATGCCGCGGAGCAGCTGGGCCCGTGAGCCATGGCCGCTGAGCCTGCACGTCCGGAGCCTGTGCTCTGCAACAGGAGAGGCCACAGCAGTGAGAGGCCCGTGTACTGCAAAAAAA
>NW_020175413.1:1355325-1376715 GCF_003031525.2 Neophocaena asiaeorientalis asiaeorientalis | reverse complement strand
AGAGAAATATGATATTTATTCAACTTGGAATCTAAAAAGAAATGATACAAATGAACTTACTTACAAAACAGAAACAGACTCACAGACTTAGAGAAGGAACTTATGGTTACCAGGGGGGAAGGGTGGGGAGAAGGGATAGTTAGGGAGTTTGGGTTGACATATACACACTGCTATATTTAAAATGGATAACCAACAAGGACCTACTGTATAGCACAGGGAGCTCTGCTCAGTATTATGTAACAACCTAAACAGGAAAAGAATTTGAAAAAGAATGGATACATGTATTTATATAACAGAATCACTCTGCCGGACACCTGAAACTATCACAGCATTGTTAATCAACTATACCCCAATATAAAATAAAAAGTTTTTAAAAATTTTAAAAATTAATGTAATTCATCAGACAAATATAGCTGGTATTTTAACTCCTCCAGGAAACCTTTTCTATCTATTTCAGTAAAAAGCCTTCTTCTTTCTTTAGAAAAAAGAAAGAATGTCATGTATAGTTTAAGTAATTATTGTAGAGTCATATTTAGTTTAAAAATTGGCCATTCAATAATGTATTCAAATACAGCTGGGTACTCATTTTTTAAATATTATTATTGGTATTATTAATTTTTAGACATAATAACAAGATATTTCCTGGCTCTTTTTGATATTTCCACATAAAAGAGCAACAGTTATACTTTATTCTGCTTTATATATAACATCTCCTCTCTTCCCAGCGGGGGCCACTCTTCATCGCGGTGCACGGGCCTCTCACTATCGTGGCCTCTCTTGTTGCAGAGCACAGGCTCCAGACGCGCAGGCTCAGTAGTTGTGGCTCACAGGCCTAGCTGCTCCACGGCATGTGGGATCCTCCCAGACCAGGGCCCGAACCTGTGTCCCCTGCATTAGCAGGCAGATTCTCAACCACTGCGCCATCAGGGAAGCCACCCCTTTCTTTTTTTTTACTTAAGCAGTTTTGAGCTGGATTTCTGTCTTCCAAAGGCAAGAGTCCCAACGGCTCTAACCCTGGCTGTCCTCTCCTGAGTCAAGAGTCTATGCAGCCTCACACGCCTCCCCTTTGAGTCATTCTATTAGTTCAGCTCCTAATCCAGTATCCCCTCCCAACACCGATGGATACTTGTACAGCTCTCTTCAGTGCTCCTTCCCTCACACCCACTCTGTCTTCAGGGCCTCAAGTTCTGCCTCAGGTGCCCTCCCCGCAAATCCAAGTGAAACTGCAAGAGACAGAGGTCATTTCCAGGAAGCTTAAGGGAAAAGATACATACAAGGTGTTATGGTTTGAATTATGCCCTCTGCAGAAGATGTGTTCAAGTTTTAACCCCAGGACCTATAAATGTGACCTTATTTGGAAATAGGGTCTTGGAAGGTGTGATCAAGTTAAGATGAGGTCATTACAGTGGCCCTCATCCAGTATGACTGGTGTCCTTACAAAAAGAGGAGAAGAGACATAGAGACAGACACACAGAGAGAAGACAATGCAAAGAGAGATGGAGAGCATGCGTGTAACAGCAGAGGCACAGATTGGAGTGCCACATCTCCACATCAGGGAATGCCAGGAACAGCCACCCGTCCCCAGGAGCAAGCAGAGGGCTCTGGACAGTTTCCCTCCCTCAGAGCCCTCGAAGGGAGCCAGCCATGCCAACACCTTGATCTTGGTCTTCTGGCCTCCAGAACTTTGAAAGAATACATTTCTGTTATTTTAAGCCCACCTAGGTTGTGGGAATTTGTTACAGCAGCCATAGGAAACTAATACATAAGGACACTGGGTTGTCTTGTGCTAGTCAAGGACAGGACCAGATGAAGCCAGGCCCTGGAACCCTGACAGGCTTGGTCTCCAGCCATCCCCTCTACAACCTGCTTTATTCTTCCCCCTCTTACCACAGGCCTTCTAGAGGGGCAAGACCACTCTGCCAGCAATTCCACTCTGTCAGCTTCATCTCTTATGACTTCTGTCACTAGAGCGACTCTAGGCTCTTGGTCAAAAAGCCCAGGGAAGGGCCCACTTTGGGTCAAGAGGCCCCTCGGGCAAATAGTTGTGAGGAGGGACCACACTGCACGGAATGACTGCTTGAGCAAATGTGGCAGAAGATAGTTTCTAGAAGACAGGGACGATGGTTTGATTGAAGACTAAAATTCTACCTTCTCCCTCATATGCAGTCTTTCCCAAAAGTTTACTCTTCAAGATTCCTCCCTTTCTCTCTCTCTCTCTCTCTCTCTCTCTCACACACACACACACACACACACACACACACACCCTTGAGATTCTCTGCTTTCTGAAGCACTGTTAGAGAATAAACAACAAACCACACAACAGACAACCATGCAATCTACTCCATAGAATGTTTTCAGCTTCTCTTAACTCCCTATTATAACAACGCACCAGCCTACATTCTTAGAATTTTATCGATGAGTTATTGGCATTGCACATGGTGAAATTTCTTGCAAACGCATTTTTCATGAAGGTATACAACAGTTGTTCCTCAGGTCACTGTGCCTTGATCATACAAATGCCTTTAATCTGTGGGTGGCCATTCCTTGTTCCTGGTTTGTGGTTCATGGTTAAGCTAAGCTATGACCCGAAGATTCCCTGGTGACTCTGCCTTGTTGCTGCTGTTCGTGCCCACTTACTGCAGCACAGAGTGAATGGAACTGACGTGGTGGGTTTGAGGCCCCGCCTGGCTCTGATTGCTGATTACATATAACCCTCGCCTTCCTAGAGGCAGCTGAGTGGAGAAGAGTGAACGGTTTTAAGAGAATCCATTACCACTGCTGACAAATCAACTTCAAACATGTTCTTCCGACAGTGATTCGATAGCATTACCTTTGAAGACAAAGGACAGCACAGTGACTGATGGGCATCTTCCGATATCAGCTCTACTTCTTTATCTAATGAAGGACAAGCTCCAATATATTGATTTAATCGTATTACACAATCAAATTTTCTATAAGAATTTTGGAAATTTTCCCAACCCATATTATTGATTAGATCCATCGAGGTAGACTAGGTTATGCCACGTTTATAGATACCCCCCAAAATCTCAATGGCTGTAAACATTATTTCTCACCCTGCTCAATAGATTGGCTGGGACTGCTCCGTGTAATCTGCATTCAGGGACACAGGTTGACAGATCCTCTACCATCTGGAACATCACAAATGCTGTGGCAGAGGGGAGGGGAGATGACAAATGGTGCATTAGCTCTTAAAGGATTCTGCCTAGACAAACACCTGTCGCTTCTGCTCACATCTCATTGGCCAAGGGAGCCACGTGACCACGCCGCTCTTCAAGGGGTCATGGAAATATAATATTAATAGTTGAAGAGTCCTAATGATAACCAGAATCCACCGCAATCCACCTCTCTAGTGGAGAGTCAGCTCCGTTTTCTTCCTTTAAACAAAATTCACTTATTCCCTCCCCAGTCATTGATCCAGCACCTCTGGCTAATGTATGTTTGTCCTTTCATCCAGAGGTGTATTAGTCTCCTCAGGCTGGTGTAACAAATTCCAAAGACTGCAGGACTTAAACAACAGAAGTTTATTTCACGCAGTTCTGGAGGCTGGGAGTCCAAGATCAAGGTGTCGGCAAGGTTGGTTTCCCCTGAGACCTATCTTTTCGACTTAGGACCTCATGTTATGACCTCACTTAACCCTAATTTCCTCTTTAAAGTTCCTGTCTCCAAGTGCCGTCTCCTTGGAGGTTAAGCCTTCAGTATTTGATTTGAGGGGACACAATTCAGTCCATGAAAGGAGGTGATACACAGCGACTAAACTGGTCCTGGATGTGCCTCTTCCTGTTCTGGAGACTTACAGAATAAAAAGACAAGTTATCTACCCCCCACACACCCAATTTATGAAGATGAAATAGGGAAGAGAAAACTCCAACAAACATTTCTATTTGGAAAGAAGGAAAATGGGAGGTATATAACAGACAGTGGCCTTCAGCAATTCTGCAATCCCCTGGACAAATACTTTGAGGTCTATGCTGGGTTTTTTTTGGGATATTAGTCCCTGAACGTGCTCCCTGCGAGAAGCCTCATATCCATCATCCTCCACAGGCCCTGGCCTCCTGTTACGTGACGCTCCTTGACACACCCTGAAGTAGGCATCAGGGTGGATGCTCTGCTCAGGGGCTGCACGGCTTACTCAGCCTACTTCCAGACCTAAATGTTTGGGGCCCGAGGGCCATTTTAGGTCTTTAATAGTTATAGTCTCTTTTAGTCCAACTAAAAGAGTGATTCTTTTGGAAGTGTACCCCTTGTACCCCTTGCAACGATTCAGTCGTTTATCTATTTGATTCCAGAAAACTCCATCTGCCAACAGACACAACCACAGTCACCTTCAAGACACGTCTTATTTGGATCTTTACTCTGGTGCGCCTCAGCCCCTGCAGAGGTTTTAATAATGGTGTGATAGCCAAGGAAATATAATCATTTGAATGGTTTATCACAGTAGGCACAGAAGTCATGCCCTGTGCTGCAAGACTCAGATTTAATGTTTTTTACTACTAAAAGTTTCTCTCAATGTTATCTCCTGCTGCTTGGAATCTAAAATCAGTCAGCCTTTCCAATATTGCAAAGCCTCAAATCTTCCGTGACCTCCTGCTTGGAATCCGGCTAATTCTTTTCTGACCTTGTCTCTTACAATACTTTGTCTAGTGCAGCCAACAGAAACCAACATGTTACTAATACAGGTGATCCTTGAACATGAATTTGAACGGTGCAGGTCCACTTATACACGGACTTTTTTTCCATAGTAAATACTAAGGTACTACGTGATTCATGGTTGTTCAAGAGTCAACCCTATTGTTTCCCTGCCTCTTTCTCTAGAACTGCAAATTCATTAGGTATATAATCTGCCTTCCGAATAACTGTGAACAACAGTTTCACCAAAAGTTTTGCACCTGCATAACGAGGATTCTCATCTTTCCAGGCTTTATCACAGTTTCTTCACTGCCTACGACTTGTCCTTCGAGCCAATGACAAATTATAACTTTCTTGCTATGCTAGCGTCCAACTCCTGGTAGCAATTTCTGTATCAGTCAGAATAAGCTAAACTATGCTGCAGTAAGTAACAGCCCTACAACTCCCATGGCTAGAAAAAAATAAATAATTATTTCTCTCTCATGTTACCTGTTCATTATGCATCAGCCAGAAGGGGGCACAGAGCGGGCTCTGCTCCCTGTCATCTTCACTAAGGGACAGAGTCTGACAACGACTCCACCATCTGGAACTGTTATGGCAGGAAGAAGTGAGTGCAGTAACTGATGCACTAAATCATAAAGACTCTGTCCACACCCTATTGACCAGATTAAATCACATGGCCATGCCTAATTTCAAGGAGTTGGGGAATTCCAATCCTACCAGGCGTGTGGAAAGCAGACCTACCAAAATAATAATCAACAGTCCTTATGATTATCACACTCACTTGTTTAGATCAAGATACCTAAGAATAAGCTCCAATAAATTTTCCAAAAGAATACACCAATCTTCAACTGTGTTTCTATATGCAGGAGAATATTTTAGGCCACCTCCCAGACTGATCTTTAAAATGTAGGTTCCACCGCCTCTTGCACTGTTGGTGGGAATGTAAATTGGTGCAGCCACTATGGAGAACAGTATGGAGCTTCCTCAAAAAACTAAAAATAGAACTACCATATGATCCAGCAATCCCACTCCTGGGCATATATCCAGACAAAACTCTAATTCAAAAGGATACAAGCATCCCTATTTCATAGCAGCACTATTTACAATACATGGAAACAACCTAAATGTCCATTGACAGAGGAATGGACAAAGACGATGTGAGATATATATATATATACACACAATGGAATACTACTCAGCCATAAAAAAATGAAATAATGCCATTTGCAGCAACATGGATGCAACTAGAGATTATCATACTAAGTGAAGTAAGTCAGAAAGAGAAAGACGAATACCATATGATATCACGTACATGTGGAATCTAAAATACGACACAAATGAACTTATCTACAAAACAGAAACAGACTCACAGACATAGAGAACAGACTTGTGGATGCCAAGGGGGAGTAGGGTGAGGGAGGGAAGGATTGGGAGTTTGGGATTAGCAGACGCAAACTAGTATATATAGAATGGATTAAACAACAGGTCCTACTGTAGAGCACAGGGAACTACATTCAATACCCTGTAATAAACCATAATAGAAAAAAATATGAAAAAAACCTCTAAAAACATAAACCACAAAATCAAGGACAGCAGAAAAAAGTTAAAGTCCATGTTGAAAATTAAAAAAAAAAAAAAAGGGCTTCCCTGGTGGCGCAGTTGGTTGAGAGTCCACCTGCCGATGCAGGGGACACAGGTTTGTGCCCCGGTCCGGGAAGATCCCACATGCCGCGGAGCGGCTGGGCCCGTGAGCCATGGCGGCTGAGCCTGCTCGTCTGGAGCCTGTGCTCCACTACGGGAGAGGCCACGGCAGTGAGAGGTCTGCGTACTGCAAAAAAAAAAAAAATGCAGGTTCCACTGGATCTTAAGAGATGCTACATGAAAAAAGAATTGTGTGTTCCAATAAAGTTGAAAAAAATGGATAAAACATTTAACGGGTTTCCTCACTGCAGAACTTCTCAGGACCATCCCATGGAACGAGGGGACCTTAAAATACATTTGGGTGGGAGACTGGCTTTCATTTCTATGAATATAATTCAGTAAGTGAATTATCTGGGTTGTGTTTAAGTTTTGTTTCTCAGGTGAATTAATTCTAGGCTTGGTTATTTTCAAGGATATAAGTGAAGGAATCCAAAAAATTACCTGTAACTAGGAAAGGATGTCTGTGTGTCATGGAACCAACTCTAGCATTCCAGAGTTTCATATTCTGTGCTTCCATGATTTCAGGAAGCTTCCGCCAGGTAACATGGAAAGATGTTTTCATATACATCATTCTCCTATCACAGATTCTCTCTGCTCTCTACTTCTGACCATTAATCAGGCAAGGGGATGGAGTGGGTCCTCTTCTCAAGTTGCCCTTTTTTAGGGGTTCCCTTCCCATAAAGACCACCTTGTCATTCATATTCATGCAATTTTACACACTTAACAGTAGAAGAAAGCTGTACATAGATTCCATAAGCTTCATGGGCCTGACCCAAACCCACATGTGCAGCTTCACTGATTCCAACCTATTCCATACATCTTACCCAGCTATTACTGGACATTACTTTTGACCACAGTGTAATTTCCATGCCCTGGTTTTCTATTTGCAGTACTAGGAGGCTGTGTACCTGTTTCTATCGTTACCATTGCGTTTACTACTTTAGCAATGCAAGGCTGATTTATCGGGACTTCCCTGGTGGTGCAGTGGTTAAGAATCCGTCTGCCAATGCAGGGGACACGGGCTCAAGCCCTGGTCCAGGAAGATCCCACATGCCGCAGAGTTACTAAGCCCGTGCACCATAACTACTGAAGCCCACGCGCCTAGAGCCTGTGCCCCGCAACAACAGAAGCCACCGCACGACAATGAAGAGTAGCCCCCGCTCGCCGCAAGTAGAGAAAGCCCGCGCGCAGCAACGATGACCCGACACAGCCATAAATAAATAAATTTATGATTAAAAAAAAAAAAAGACTGATTTATCTCCTGACACTAAACTGCATTATGAACAATTTAATGTTTGATACACGCTCAAGAATGAGTTGCTCTCTTGCTGTTCTCTTGCCTTATTTTCTTCAAGAAGGACATTGGAAGCCTGCTCAAGAAGGATGATGCTCCGTGGTTATGTCTTCTCTGGGAGTCGCAAACAAGATGCCATCCACCTGCCAAACATATGCAGGGGTGTTCCAATGTGAAACAGAAGCTTTGCTGATCAGTGAACAGAACAAACCACAGCTGCTAGTTTAGCTCTGGCTCCAATCAGAAGTTTCAACTTATCCCATCTCCAAGGGCTGCTTAAAGCTCTGATTCACGCATGAACTACCCAGCCCATATGGGGTGGGCCACTCAGCTCCAGCTGAAACTTTCTATTAGGATTTTATAGAGTTCAGGAAAACAGTGCTTCTGATACCAATCCATTGCTATTTTCCGATCATTACTTGTATAATGCCATTTAAAGTCACACACTCTTCATCTCTGATGATACAGTCTGACTTGCTCGTAGGTAAAATTTGTGGAGAGCTGCTAAAAGTGATCCTCCCAACCAGTGCGCCATCTCCATCTCTTTAAATGAAGGCATTCGCCTCTGGAAGCCCCGCCTCCTGGCATTAATACACCCTAGGGAATAACTCCTCAAACCACTGCTTCTTAAACTTTCCCACTAAGGTACCCCTAAAGGAAGATAATGAAGGTGTCTGGAAGGGAATGCAGGAGGCATTTCTGAAGATGTGTCAAATTCCTTTGAAGAAGTTCCTGCTTTTTCTTTTCTTTTCTTTTCTTTGGCTGCATTGGGTCTTAGTTGCGGCACGCGGGATCTTCCTTGAGGCACGTGGGCTTCTCTCTAGTTGTGGCATGCGGGTTTTCTTTCTCTAGTGTGGCACGTGGGCTCTGCAGTTTGCGGCACGCAGGCTCTCTCGTTCAGGCGTGCAAGCTCAATAGTTGTGGCACGCGGGCTTGGCCTGTAGCATGTGGGATCTTAGTTCCCCAACCAGGGATCGAACCCACGTCCCCTGCATTGGAAGGTGGACTCTTTACCACTGGACCACCAGGGAAGTCCCTGTTTTGTCTTTTAAATGTAACTAAATTCTGTGCTCTACTCCATAGATATTTATGATTATTTTAATATAATCGTAAATACGGATTGAAGTACTTCTATCAGTCAGAGTCTGGTCAGGAAACAGAAACCACGCCCACGATTTTAACTGAGAATTTAACATATAAAGTTGATAACCAAGCACTGGTGACCTAAAAAATGGAAATAGGGGACCCCGAGGTTCACAGAGGTTGTAATGCTGGGAAACAAAAGGAAGCAGTTGGGATCCTTAAACCCTAGAAGCAGAGAGGCGAAGTCCCACAGGGGATGGAGCTCTCTGCGGGAGGAAACATAAACAGCAGTGCAGGTGTTTCTAAGGGGACCAATGAGGTGGGTTCTGTACACGTGGGAAAAAGTGCAACCATTGCTACTGGAACATCGGATGCTGCGGGGTAAGAAACTGTCACTGGGCAGTCAGTCCCTGGGTGGTCACTAACAGGAAACAAACAGGAAGAAGGAGGTCCCTTCTCCCCCCTCCAGCCTAGCAGCCACCCTTTAGTGCCCCCTTTAGGCAGCACCCAGAAAGGAGCGGCTCCAAAGTAGAACTGTGTTTGCAGAGTCTCAGCCCAACACCACGACACTGAACACAGAAAGGTATTGGAAGCTGAGAGACAATAGCTTTAACACAGTCTTTCATTTTTTCCCCAATATCAGTTCTAGTTGAATTCATGCTCCAAGAAGATGTACCATACTGATTCATCCAATGGCTCTATATACTCCTGAAAAAACACTTCAGAGACTTGACAATGTGCCAGCATTGGCTATTACCAGCCTGGTGTGAATTAACTCATCAGGCGTTTAGGAAGGTCCAAAGGCATGGTGTTCCCATTCCAGTTCAGCCACTTCTGTGTGACGGGGCGCACACCACTTTCTCAGTTACCTCTCAGTTACCTTTACTTCTTAAAGTCCATTCCAATTTTATAATTACTGGAGATTATTATGGGAAAGCTCATAAGCATGGGTTTTGTGCCTGGGGAGTTGAGAACAGTGAGATTTCTAAGACTCTGCTGGGCACTGTGGACAAAGAACGTGGCCTGCCGTTTCAGTAAACAACAAATGTGGCCATCACGCCATCAGCCACTGTAGCCACCACCACCTTGGGCCCTGAGGGGATTCAGGATGGAGAAAAACAGGATACTGGTCCTAGATAGTTAAGGTGCATATCTAGAGAATAATTTCAATGAGCCCAGACTCTTGCATCTTCCCACACATAGAAAAGCACTGAAATCATTAACTTGAGATGTCTGGTTTTTGTGATCAGCAGTAATCTTTTGATGTTCAACTACGTGTTTTGTTTTGTTTTGTTTTGTTTTCAGCAAAACTCCTTTGTATCCTGGCCCCTCCCTTACCTCTTCGGAGCAGTTCCTCTGAGCTATCTGAGAGGCTGCCTCCTGGGCTATAGTCCTCAGAAAGTTCCCCAAATAAAACTTAACTGGCAGCTTTTAGGTTGTGAGTTTTTCTTCAGTCAACAGCACCCAGAAGTAACTTAAGTGTACTGGGAGAAGGAGAGCCTTGAAGAAAGGAGACGAGGGAGAAGGAAGTGAAAGAGGAATGGAAGACGCTGAAGAGAAATCCGTGAGGGATGTTAAGGTGGGAGCAGACACTCCGAGCAGGAGAGAACACCTGGCATCTCTGAGATCCTGATGACCTGAATTCTGCATGATGGCTCATCTCAGGCATGTTGGTGGTTGTAAAATGTAATAGTTGTGTGCTCTACAATCCTGTGTAGAAACAAGATGGAATGAGCACAAGTCCCCTTAGGGGAAAGCCAGCCTTTCTTCTGCAGTAAGGAATTAGAGTCGAAGGTTGGACACTTAATCCTCTCTTCCCTTCACCACTGTAAAAATGGAGAGGGGAGACCTGTACGCACTGCCATCCACCACAAAGCATTTCTTGACATCAAACTCCCTTCAAAGAGATGAAATACCGTGTCCTTCTTGGCAGAATGCTGTTATTTCGATGCACTGTATGTGTAACTCACTGCCTTGCAGAGGAAAGAAATGCTTCTAACTGGTTGACAGAAAAGACAGGTGAGTACCAAAGGATAGACCACGTTTGCGGCTAGACTTTGTGTGTGTGTTGCTGATGTCAAGATGCTTACAATTCCCCCTATAACTTTCCCATGAATCTGGTTACAAATCACTTGGTAATTAAATACCCTCTTCAAGATATCATGGCTGATTTAATGAGGGTCAAACGCATCATAACAGATTGTTAATCTGAGCTGGTGAGGTTTTTTTTCCCTTTGTTTCATTTTCAAAGATTTTTATTTGGTAATATTCTTTATTAGGCTGATAAGTTTTGAATTGCTTTTCATTTTATTATCACATTAGTTCCTTCTTAATGGTTTTACTAGAACTCAGAAGTCTCCCGAGTTTTAATAACCTCTCTTTTTTCAGTACTTATAGTCATGGAATTAATTATATAAAATCATGACCCTTCACTGAATGTGTCACTGAGCCAAAATAAGAAAATTCAATAGGAAGAATTAGACCTTGAAGAGTGATTGACGAGTCATCTCACTACAGATTTTTCACTTTGAGACTTTCATTTGCTTTGCTGTAGCACAATTTCCTTTTTTTCCACCTCTAAGAATATCCTTAAGACTGAGGAATGCTTTGGAATTCTCTGAACTGGGGGTAACTAAACTTTTTAGACATCAGTTGATTTTTTTAAGTATAGGAAAGAACATGTTTTTATTCACCTAAGAATATTTTCTTTGTAGCTGGCTTTGTTTAAAGGAGAGACAATGATAAGGTGAACTACAAGAAATTATCAAATTAGCAATTAGCAAGTTTACTTAGGATCTTATTTTCATGTTCATCTTCCTTGATTAATGGTGGTAGCAAATCTCTTAAAAACAAATGTCTGTTAGTTAATGTCCTGAGGTCAAATCACCCTTGTTAAATCATAATTAATTACTTAAAGAACAAAATGTCAGATATAACAGACTTGAAAAGAACAGAAATTGTAAATTTTAACTTAGATCTTGGAAACAATGAGGCTATCAAGTGGAAATCGGCAACCAAGTTTTCAAAAAGGAATAAATAATTAAATGCCCAATAATGATATTAAGAGTTGGGCAAATTAACTATGGAGAACAGTACGGAGGTTCCTTAAAAAACCAAAAATAGAACTACCATATGACCCAGCAATCCCACTACTGGGCATATACCCTGAGAAAACCATAATTCAAAAAGAGTCACGTACCACAATGTTCATTGCAGCACTATTTACAATAGCCAGGACATGGAAGCAACCTGAGTGTCCATCAACAGATGAATGGATAAAGAAGATGTGGCACATATATACAATGGAATATTACTCAGCCATAAAAAGAAACGAAATTGAGTTATTTGCAGTGAGGTGGATGGACCTAGAGTCTGTCATACAGAGTGAAGTAAGTCATAAAGAGAAAAACAAATACCATATGCTAACACATATATATGGAATCTAAAAAAAAAAAAAGGTTCTGAAGAACCTAGGGCCAAGACAGGAATAAAGACGCAGATGTAGAGAATGGACTTGAGGATACGGGGAGGGAGAAGGGTAAGCTGGGACAAAGTGAGGGAGTGGCATGGACATATATACACTACCAAATGTAAAATAGATAGCTAGTGGGAAGCAGCCGCATAGCACAGGGAGATCAACTCGTGCTTTGTGACCACCTAGAGGGATGGGATAGGGAGGGTGGGAGGGAGAGGCAAGAGGGAGGAGACATGGGGATATATGTATATGTAGAGCTGATTCACTTTGTTATAAAGCAGAAACTAACACACCATTATAAAGCAATTATACTCCAATAAAGATGTTAAAAAAATAAAATAAAATATTAAAAAAAGAAAACAGTTCCATTTACAATAGCATAGAAAAGAATAAAATATTTAGGGATACTCTTAACAAAAGTAGTGCAAGATTTGAACATGGAAAACTATAAAACATTGTTGAAAGAAATTAAAGATCTAAAGAAATAGAATGCCATCCCAATTTCATGGAAGATAACTTAATATTGTTAAGATGGTAATATTCCACAAATTGGTATTCATATTCAATGAGACATCTATCAAAATCCCAGCTGACTTTTTAACAGAAATTGACAAGCTGATCCTAAAATTCATGTGGAAATGCAAGGGACCCTGAATTGCCAAGACAGTCTTGAAAAAGGAGAAAGTTGGAAGACTCACACTTCACCATTTCAAAACTTACTACAAAGCTACAGCAATCAAGACTATGCAGTACTGGCATAAGAATAGACTTACAGGGCTTCCCTGGTGGCGCATGGTTGAGAGTCCGCCTGCCGATGCAGGGGACACGGGTGCGTGCCCCGATCCGGGAAGATCCCACATGCCACGGCGCGGCTGGGCCCGTGAGCCATGGCCGCTGAGCCTGCGCGTCCGGAGCCTGTGCTCCGCAACGGGAGAGGCCACAGCAGTGAGAAGCCTGTGTACCGAAAAAAAAAAGACTTACAGGTCAATGAAATAGACTTGAGAGTCCAGAAATTAAACCACTTATGTATGGTCAATTGAGTTTTGACAAAAGTGTATGACAATTCAACAGAGAAAGAATAAGTCTTTTCAACAGAGACTGGGACAACTGGATATCCACATACAAAGGAATGAAGCTGCAACTCTACCTCACACCACATACAAAGATTAACTCCAAATGAATCAAAGACTCAAACGCAAGAGCTCAAACTATTAAACTCCTAGAAGAAAACATAAATGTAAATATTCATGACCATGAGTTAGGCAATTATTTCTTAGATAACACCAAATGCACAAGACAATGAAAGATAAATTAGACTTCATCAAAACTAAACATGTTTGTGCTTCAAAGGACACTATCAAGAAAGTGAAAAGACAACCCATAGAATGGGAGAAAATACTTAAAAATCATACATCCGGTAAAAGTCTAGTGTCCAGAATAATTAAAGAACTCTTACAACTCACCAATAAAAAAGATAAATAATTTAATTTATTAAATGGGCAAACGATTTGAATGGACAGTTCTCCAAAGAACATATATGTGGCCAATAGGCACATGAAAAGATACTCAACATCATTCATCATTAGAGAAATGCAAATCAAAGCCACAATGAGATACCACTTCATACTCATTAGGATGGCTATAATAAAAAAGATGGACAATAACAAGTGTTGGTGAGGACGCAGAGAAACTGGAACCCTCATATGTCATTGGTGAGAATGTAAAGTGGTACAGCCACTTTGGAATGTAATTTGGCAGTCCCTCAAAGAGTTAAACATAGAATTACCATAAGGCCCAGCAAGAGAATTGAAAACGAATGTTCTCACAAAAACTCATATAGAAATGTTCATAACAGCATTATTCATTATAGCCAAAAAGTGGAAACAATCCAGATGTCCATCAACTGATGAATGGATAATAAAATCTGGCCTATCCATACAGTGGAATATTATTCAGCCATAAAAAGTAATGAAGTACTGTTACACGCTACAACATGGATGAACACTGAAAACATAACGCTAAGTGAAAGAAGGCAGGCGCAAGAGGCCACATATATAGTTATGATTCCATTTAGGTGAAATTTCCAGAGTAGACAAATTCATAGAAACAGAAGACAAATTAATGGTTTCCAAGGGCTGGGGAAGTAGAGGATGGGTGTTACTGCTTGTTGGTACAGGGTTTATTTCTGGGGTGTAGAAAATGCTCTGACGTTAAATGGTGGCTATGATTGCACAATTTGTGAATCTACTAAAAGCCACTGAACTGTACACTTATAACAATCAGTGCCCTAACAATAAAGTACTAGTTCCTGTTTTAAAAAAAAAAAAAGCATCAGACAAAATACTGATATTTGAAAATCTGATTATGTACCAAAAATTATATTAAAAGTTGTTACAATTAAGATGAAAATGAAAACAGTAAAAATCATAATAATTTTCTTTAAGTGGCATCTATTTTCCTTAAATGGAATTTTATCTTTTTTTTTTTTTTTTTGCAGTACGAGGGCCTCTCACTGTTGTGGCTTCTCCCGTTGTGGAGCACAGGCTCCAGACGCGCAGGCCCAGCGGCCACAGCTCACGAGCCCAGCCGCTCCGCGGCATGTGGGATCTTCCTGCACCGGGGCACGAACCTGTGTCCCCTGCATCAGCAGGTGGACTCTCAACCACTGCGCCACCAGGGAAGCCCTGTCATTACTTTTATATATCATAGAGTGTAGATGTAAAAATGTGTCATCAAAGCTACATTTGTATAGGATAATGGCTAATAAAATGGCAAAAAAATCACTCCTTTCTTTTATTAGGATAATTATCATAAAATATTCTGCAATGATTATTTTTCAGTAGGAGGCAAATCACGTCTATTCATTGATTATGCTCCACTTTCTCCCTTTCCTCAACATGCTTACCATTTTACAAAAAAATTGATCGATGAAGTTTAATAAAGTACAGCCATAGTTAAGGCAGGCATTTGCAACTATTGAAGTTTATTCTCTAGTTTTTTCACTTTGCACTGACTATTCATTGACTCATCAAAAATTTCACCATTGTTCCTTTTGAAATACAGTGTGTGTATACGTGTTTTTAATTTTGGAAAAGAAATGGCAACCAGTCCAAGGAAACTAACTATAATCTAATATTCATCAAAACAAGGATCACTCTTAAAAGATAATTATAAAAATATGACAATTATCTCATAACCTCAGATGATATAAATTGACCTACAGCTCTAAAGCTCAATCCATTATTCTTTAGAAAATGGCAATGTAAAAAACTAGAGAAGCTCCTGAAGGTTTAAAACACTGGAGGATAAAATTTCCATTATGTTTAACATCATTCCAGCACTGTTACTGTGGATATACAAGAGATTTTAGAGGGCACTGATCATACTGGATTTGAATTATAATTATCACATGTATCAATTGCTATCTTAATAGATTTCTTAACTAAAGTACATTACAATTATAACGTTTATTACACCTTTCTTACGAGGAGCTTGCTTTTCAGAATTCTCTCACTAATCCATGAAAAAGGAGGGAGAAATCAGAGATTAATATCCCTACTTCATTTTTTAATAAGAGAAAGTGAGAAATGAAAAGCCATCAATAAGATTCTGTACATTAAAAATCCCATTGAGGACACGGGGAGGGGGAAGGGTAAGCTGGGACAAAGTGAGAGAGTGGCATGGACTTATAGATACTACCAAATGTAAAATAGATAGCTAGTGGGAAGCAGCCACATAGCACAGGGAGATCAGCTCGGTGCTTTGTGACCACCTAGAGGGGTGGGATAGGGAAGGAGGGAGGGAGACACAAGAGGGAGGGGACATGGGGGTATATGTATAAGTATAGCTGATTCACTTTGTTATACAGCAGAAACTAACACACCATTGTAAAGCAATTATACTCCAATAAAGATGTTTAAAAAAAAAAAATCCCAAAGAACCTACAAAGGAGCTACAAGGACTAATAACTGGGTCCTGATCAACATATAAAAAACAGTTGTACTTTTAGGTACCAGAAATAAAAAATTGGAAGTTGACTTTTTTAAACTACTATTTACAATAGAACCCCAAAACATAAACTACTGAGGTACAAATCCAATAAATATGTTCAAGATCTGTATGCTAAAAACTACCAAATGCTGGCGAAAAAAATTTAAATACTTAAATAAACATGAGATATACTGTGCTCATGGATTGGAAGACTCAACATTGTTAAGATGTCAATTCTCCCAAATTAATTTATAGATTTAATGCAAATTCCTTCAAAATCCCAGTAGACATTTTTGTAGAAATTGGCAAGCTTATTCTAAAATTTTCATGGAGAGGCAAAGGAACTGCAATAAGCCAAAACACTTTTTACAAAGAACAAAGCTGAGATTTACCATGAAGCTGTAATACTTAAGACGGTAAGGAACTGAAGAGAGACTCATAGATCAGTAGAACAAAACACACAGTTCAGAAGTAGACTCACATATATTTTGTCAACTGATTTTCAACACAAATGCAATGACAATTCAAAAGAGAAAGAACAGTTTTTTCCACAAATGTTGCTAGAATAATTGGATGGCCACATGCAAGGAAATAAACCTTAATTCATACCTTATTCCGCAACATTTTACCCAAAATGGATCATAGACCTTAATGTAAAACCTAAAACTGTAACTATAAACCTAAACTACAAAAGTAAACATAGGAGAAAAACTTTGTGACTTGGCAAAATTTCTTAGATATGATATGAAAGTACAACTCATAAAAGATTGATTAAGTTGGACTTCATCAAAATTAAAAACTTCTGCTTTGCAACATAAAGAACAGCCTTGTGGTTGCCAAGGGCGGTGGAGGGATGGATGGATTGGGAGTTTGGGGTCAGCAGATGCAAACTATTATTTATTGAATGGACAAACAACAAGGTCCTGCTGCAGAGCACAGGGAACATATTCAATATCCTGTGATAAACCCTAATGGAAAAGAATATGAAAACGAATGTGTATATATGTATAACTGAATCACTTTGCTGTACAGCAGAAATTAACACATTGTAAGTCAACTATACTTGAATAAAATAAATTTTTTTTTTAAACTTTGGCTTTGCAAAATACACTGCTAAACGAAGGAAAAAGAGAAGCCACAGACTGGGAGAAAATGTTGGCAAAACATATGTCTGATAAAACACATGTCTGACATATGTTTGGATCCTAAATTTATTAAGAACTACCAAAACTTAATAATAAGTAAACAAACAACCCAATTTTAAAAACAGGCGAAAGATCTGAACAGACACCTCATTAAAGAACTGATTTGCTATGGGTAGCAAATAAGATTATGAAAAGATGCTCCCCATTACATCATTAGGAAAATATAAAATGATGCCCTAATAAGAAACCAGAACAAACCTATTGGAACGAGAGGAGAAAACTCAGAAAACCAAGTGCTGATGAAGATGCCGAGCAAGCAGAACTCCCCTGCACTGCTGGCGGGAATGCGGATAATACAGCCACAGCCTGGCGATTTCTTGTAACATAACACCCAGCAATTCTATTTCTAGGGATTTACCCAACTTCAACAAACACTCGTGTTCACAAAAAAGTAAAAATGAAAAATAAAATAAAGGGCTTCCCTGGTGGCGCAGTGGTTGAGAGTCCGCCTAACGATGCAGGGGACACGGGTTCGTGCCCCGGTCCAGGAAGATCCCACATGCCGCGAAGAGGCTGGGCCCGTGAGCCATGGCCGCTGAGCCTGCGTGTCCGGAGCCTGTGCTCCGCAACGGGAAGAGGCCACAGCAGTGAGAGGCCTGCGTGCCGCAAAAAAAAATAAAATAAAATAAACACTATTCAAATGTTTGTAGCGACTTTATTCATAATCATCAAGAATTGCAGGAAAAAAATCCAAATTTTTTCTACTGGTGAATGATAAAGTCGGGTATATCCATACAGTGGACCCCTACTCAGTAATAAAGATTAATAAACACGAAACAATCTCAAATGCATTTTGCTAAGTGAAAGCAGCCAGACTCAAAGCTTTACATTCTCTATGATTCCATCCATACAATATTCTGGAAAATAGAGGGAGAGGAGACAGATGAGTGGCTGTCAGGGAGTGAGGGTGGGGAGACGGTCTGACCACAAAAGGCACAAGGGAATTTTGTGGGTAACGGGATTATTCTATATCTCGACTGTGTAGTAGTTAGGTGACGGTATGCGCTTGTCTTTCTGTATGTAAATGATACGTCCATTTTTAAAAGCATATAGCTTTCATATTTTACCATTAACACCTTAAAACATTAGGTTAAAACATTCTAAATGGTATTTTTATATGGTATCGTTATTGGCCAACACTTGGAAGACATTTCCATTGATATTTCCTTAGGCTAGAATATTGGTTTTTCTGAACAAAGGATTGACAACTGAAAGAAAAAAAACCATATCAAACCCACTTTGAAACTTTGAAGCTTTCTCCCTCTGTGGGAGAAAAACTGTAAATAGCAAATCCCTGTCCTTCATCATTTCCCTCCACATACAAATGGAGCAGTAAGATCCTCGTTCTTGTTTTAATTCCAGCAACAGTTCCTTTGATTCTGGGAAAAAATTCAGCATAATCAGTCTGGATTATTTTCACATTTGCTAGCAGTTTGCAGGATTTGACCAACAGTCATATGGATAATTTGAAATATTTGTTTGTTCCTATCACGCTAAACATAATCCATTGCATTCTGTAGCAAAGTAATTCTTTATGCCTGAAAAAAAAAATCAGAACCTTCTGTTTTAATGGAAACTCTTTTTATATAGGATCAAATCCATGTCTTAAAAAGCATCAAGTAAAAACCTTAACAAATAATCACCAAACTACAGAAGATACAAAACACCAATCTGTGAACCAAACAGTGAAACAGAATAAAATGTAAATCCATCATGTACTTACCTCAGAGAACTGCTGAGCACTCAAGCTTCTTTTCTTCCCTTTGCCTAACTACTAAGTGGTGGAAATGTTTTCCTTTCATTTACTGGAAACAAAAGTGATGCTGCATCAGCAGATAGGCTACGAAATAAAATAAAAACAAAACAAAGACAAGATGATGCCTAGTTAAACGTGAACAGAAAACGACAAGAGGCTTCGTAAGGGTGTGAATTTTTGTGATCAAAAACTGTATTTGTAAAAACTAAAATGTGGAAGGAAAACACCTAACACCTCCTCAAGAACAGAAAGAGGACACAGCACATGCCAGGTCCCAAAATGCAAGAGAGACAGAATGGAAAATAAGATGAAGGTGAGAGTCTGAGAGAGGAGGAGAAAAGTCAGCTAAGCTGAACCGATGGACAGTGGAAAGTGATTTGTAAATACAAGCAGAAACACATGGTGAGTGTGAAACCTATTGTTCTATTTTGGAACCCACCACCCAAAATACTTAGATTTTGAATTGAGATATTACAAATGAAAAATTGTCAGTAGAGAGAAATGTTATCTCAATTAGTGATTATGCTAAGAAAAACTTCTTCATTAGAAATTGCAAGTTTAGGGACTTCCCTGGCAGTCCAGTGGTTAGACTCCATGCTTCCACTGCCAGGGGCACAGGTTCGATCCCTAGTCAGGGAATTAAGATCCCATGTGCTGAGCAGTGTGGCCAGAAAAAAGAAAGAAAGTTCAAATTTAGACTCATTTACTCAGGAAGAAACCAGCACTGCAAGAATTTCATAGTCATCCAAAGGGAAAGAAAGTTTTAAAAAACAGAATGGATAGCAAAATGTATTCCAACTAGGGCTTTTTTAATCTACAGAGAGACAGCTGGGTCAGTTAACTGCTCTTAATGAATCCATGTTAGAATAAAATATTGTCCAGAAATAAGATTATTACTGGGGAGGTTGGAGAAATCATGTACCACAGGAGAGGTACGGAGATCTCTTAGCAGTGTGCAAACATTAGTCCTGAAAAGGGGAGGAAGGTCAATTCTGGAAACTACAGACTGACAAGACCTGGACCTCAGGAAAGAGTCAGGCTGAGAAGGTTTACGCACAGCAGCAAAAAGGAAGCAGACTCCTGCTGTATGTGACAACACGGACGAACCCAGATGACGCCGTGCTGAGTGAAATAAGCCTCCACAGAAGGACAAATACTGCATGAGTCCACTTCCACAAGGGATCTAAAATAGTCAAACTCTCTGAAGCAGAGAGTGGAATGAGGGTTGCCAAGGGCTTGGTAGAGGGATAAAGAGGAGCTGTGTTCAGTGGGTATAAAGTCTCAGTTATACGGGATGAATAAATTCTAGAAGTCTAGGCCTTCCCTGGTGGCGCAGTGGGTAAGAATCCGCCTGCCAATGCAGGGGACAGGGGTTCGAGCCCTGGCTCGGGAAGATCCCACATGCCGCGGAGCCACTAAGCCCGTGCGCCACAACTACTGACCTGGGCTCTAGAGCCCACGAGCCACAACTACTGAAGCCCGCATGCCACAACTACTGAGCCCGCGTGCCACAACTACTGAAGTCCACGTGCCTAGAGCCCGTGCTCTGCAACAAGAGAAGCCACCGCAATGAGAAGCCTGTGCACCACAATGAAGAGTAGCCCCCACTCGCCACAACTAGAGAAAGCCCGTGTGCAGCAGCAAAGACCCAACGCAGCCAAAAATAATTAATTTATATATATATATATATATACATATATTATAGAAGTCTACTGTGCCTACGGTGAAGAATTCAATATTGTACCCTTCACAATTTGTTAGGAGGGCAGACCTCATGGTAAGTGTTCTTACCACCAAGACAAGAACAACTACAAAACACAAAAGAGTAGGAGGAAACTCTTGGAGGGGATGGATATGTTTATACCTTGACTGTGGTGATGGTTTCACAGGTGTGTGTATATGTCCACTCATCAAACTGTATACATTAAATACATCCAGGATTTTGTTGGGGGTTTTTTGTGTATCAATTAGACTTCAATAAACCTGTTTTGTTTTGTTTTTTAAGAAAAATGTGAGAAAGCAAATAATTAAAAAAATGAGTCTAGGCCTTCCCTGGTGGCGCAGTGGGTAAGAATCCGCCTGCCAATGCAGGGGACACGGGTTCGAGCCCTGGCTCGGGAAGATCCCACATGCCGCGGAGCGGCTAGGCACGTGAGCCATGGCCACTGAGCCTGCGCGTCCAGAGCCTGTGCTCCGCAGCGGGAGAGGCCACAACAGTGAGAGGCCCGCGTACGGG
>NW_020175413.1:1352000-1354952 GCF_003031525.2 Neophocaena asiaeorientalis asiaeorientalis | reverse complement strand
CGTATGAAAAAAAAAAAAAAAAAAAAATGAGTCAAAAAAATATGTAGGGACTACAGAAGACAGTAGGGATGGCTAGGAATGAATCATGGCAGGGTAGCGGGTTTTCTTTTTTAACTAGGAAGCCAACACCACTGGGTGTGGGATAAAGGAAAACAGTGTAGCTGGACTTCAGTAAGACATGTGAACAACCCTCCCCTGACACCCTTCATTCGCCCATTTATTCAACAAATACTATGGACCAACCGCCTAAGACATCCAGGCACTGTCTTCCGAGCTGGGACACAGTGATGAATTCCACGTGGAGGTGACATTCTGGCTACACACTCATCTACACATCCTTGTAGTCAAGAAAGAGGGACATGAGCTGTAAGAGAGCATCACTGAGTAGAGTATAAGCTCAGTGAACAACAGCCTCCCAGGAGTGTGGCCAGAAGAGCACAAGTACAGGTTACAGGTGGGGAGGTGTCAGGGTTCTGCCTCATTCTGTGGCTGCTTCCTTCACACAACGTGGATGAGAAGACTGATGGCATGGTGGGGTTACAGCTGTGGGTGGCACAGGGGTAACCAGATGACTGGATGATGAAATTAGGATCCAGAAGTCCCCTCGAAACCCCTGGCAGTCAGGCAAGTCAAACACAATAAAATTTCAAAAGGAATATATTTAAGGTTCTTTATTTGCTTCAAAAAACTAAAACCCACTTGGGTCAAAAAAAAAAAAAACTCCATGAATGTGGTTTATATAATATTATTATATGGGACAGATGATGACTTAGAAGCATAACTAAAAATTCCATGTGAGTTGAGAGTGTCATGTGTCGTCTAACTTGAAGATGAGGAAGGCGGTCATCCGTTCTCTTCTGTGCTGGTTGGGCCACATCTGGGGCCATGTCTGGGTCCAGAAGTCACACTTTAGAAAGATCATCATACAAACTCTAGCTTCTGTTAAGAGGAGAGTTACCAGCCTAAGGAGGTTAGTTTATATGAAGAACTTGGAGAATAGAAGATTCACTGGGGACAGGAGACAGTCCCTCAAATCTTTGAAATTCTAGCCCATGGAAGAATTAGATTCCTTCAGGGTGATCCCCAGGGGGTAAAATTAGACCAGTGGGTGGGAAGTGCCAGGGAGCCTGGTTTCAGTCACGTTTACAGAAGGCATTTCCAACAGGGGTGCCCAAGGTAAACGGGCTGCCTGAAGGGCTGGGAGTGAACTGCCAGTCCCGAGAAGCATTCACTCAGGGCTCCCTAGACACAAAGGAAACATTTCAGACAGGAGTTATGGTTATTTAGAATCAATAACCTAAAGGTTCCATTCAGCACTGTCCGTGCATGTCACTTGCTAATCTACGCAGGATGTCCTTTTTTAGGCAGTACAAAAAGCAAAAGAGAATGCATTTTGGCTTTTAACTTGCTGTCAAAATTTGGTGTTGGGCGTGACCCGTTCCAAACGTTAGTGGCAATCTCCCAGAGAAGGAGGAGGGAAAGGACACCGAGGACGAAGGTGGTGGTGTGGGGGGGAGGGGGGCTGGACGGGACCTACAGCAGCTGGGAAGGAGGGTGGCGGAGGGGAAGGTCTGGCCCAGGGAAGGGAATCTCTGCTCAGGGCTGCCCGCTTCCCTCCTCACCCACTGAATCCACCACCTCGCTCCACCCACCTCCTGTCTTCCAGTCTCTAACTTTGGGGACTGCTGACCTAAATCATACAAATCACGTGTTTCTCTGTTCCATTTGATGATAAAGACACATATCAGGGGAGAAAGAGGGAAAGACCCGAAGATGAAAAGAAAGGACTTCCCTGGTGGTCCAGTGGTTAAGACTCCACATTCCCAAAGCAGGGGGCACAGGTTCGATCCCTGGTCGGGGAACTAAGATCCCGCATGCTGCACGGCAAGGCCAAAAAAAAAAAAGATGAAAAAGAAATCACAAACAACAAGTAACCAACACAAACCACTGAAATTCAGCTCTCCATCTTCACAAAAGTGCAGTTCTGACTGCCGGTGGATGTGCCCTGAAATACCCAGCTCTCCAATTTTCCACTCATTTACCAACGTACATGGTCACAACAGCCCAGCTTTCAGCCTCACAGCATTGCTGAGCAGGTCTCTCTCCGATGTGCTACTGTTCTCCATAGTGGCTGCATCAATTTACATTCCCACCAACAGTGCAAGAGGGTTCCCTTTTCTCCACACCCTCTCCAGCATTTATTGTTTCTAGATTTTTTGATGATGGCCATTCTGACCAGTGTGAGATGATATCTCATTGTAGTTTTGATTTGCATTTCTCTAATGATTAATGATGTTGAGCATTCTTTCATGTGTCTGTTGGCAATCTGTATATCTTCTTTGGAGAAATGTCTATTTAAGTCTTCTGTCCATTTTTGGATTGGGTTGTTTTTTTAATATTGAGCTGCATGAGCTGCTTGTAAATTTTGGAGATTAATCCTTTGTCATATTATTTTTTTTGGCTGCATTGAGTCTTCGTTGCTGCACACAGGCTTCAGTGGTTGCAGCACGTGGGCTCAGTAGTTGTGGCTCATAGGCTCTAGAGCGCAGGCTCAGTAGTTGTGGCACACAGGCTTAGTTGCTCCGCGGCATGTGGGGTCTTCCCGGACTAGGGCTCGAACCCGCATCCCCTGCATTGGCAGGCAGATTCTTAACCACTACACCACCAGGGAAGTCCCTCAGATGTGCTTTAAAAAGTGGGATCTCATATGTGAATTGGAGCTAACCTTCTATCTGAACTTGTAAAAATTAACTTTTCACTGAAAAGTCATATGTATGGTAAAAATGCAAAAAATAATTTTTAAAATATGTAATGAAAGACATCTTCCTCTTACCTAAAGTCCCAAACGCCACCCACCCTCCTGAGACGCAAAAGCTATTACCAGTTTCTCCTATATTCATAGATGACTTCGGGCAGGATGTGTGTGTGTGTGTGTGTGTGTGTGTGTGTGTG
>NW_020175413.1:1329380-1351758 GCF_003031525.2 Neophocaena asiaeorientalis asiaeorientalis | reverse complement strand
TGTGTGTGTGTGTGTGTGTGTGTGTGTGTGTGTGTGTGTGTGTGTGTTAGAAACAGAACACATGTGTGAGCATGTGAATGCCCCGTGATGACATAAACAGATGCAAACATCACTGTTCTGCCCCTTGTTCGTTATACCTGACAACATCCCACGCTGCAACACCACCTATTGTTATAACACCAATTAACTCTTAGACCACTGGTGCAGAAAGTAGAGAATAATCTGTAAGTCATATTGGTTCATGTGTGATTTTCCTGCAAGGGGAGCTTAGCTTTGAATGATGAGAGCAGAATTGGAAGCTTCGGCTGGAAGGGAAGTAGCTCTCAACCTGGGGCCCTTTCTGTTGTACTTTAAGAAATTGTAAAAGGAGGGTCTGCATCGCCCAAGGGCTTGCACAGTCCTGGGCTTGCAGCAAGTGGAAGCCCTAGGAGACTCATCGTTGCTGTGCTGTTCCCCCAAACCAGCATTCCCACGCTATTTGAATAAATTATTATCCCCTGGGGCAGTCTCCAGTGCCACTGAGCTGTCCATCTGGACAGTCCAGGTAATCTCCCCAGGTACCAGTGATTCTTTCTGTTAATGCTCTGATTTCCAAGGTTGCACCCATTTTGAATAGTCTCTCATTAACCCAACTTTTCCATAAGGCAGGTGACGTTTAATGTGCATTGTTGAAGAACACGTGTCACAGCACAGGAACCTCTCTCCGGAAATCTCACGTGCATTGGTACGTGTCACTCTGCTGTAGTTTTTTCACAGCTGCTCCAGACACACAGACCAGAAGGTACTAACTAGTCTCCAAACGATGCACATTTAGGCTAGGTCCAATTATTCACTTACGAAACTGATGCCATAATTAACTTGGTCAGATGTTCTTATGGACTGATTTGTGTCCTCCCAAAATTCATGTGTTGAAGCCCTAACTTCCAGGACCTCAAAGACAGGGCCTTTAAAGAGGTGATTAAGTTAACATGAGGCTACTAGGGTGGGGCCCTAATCTGGCAGGACTGGTGCCCTTACAGGAAGAGAAAGACACACCAGGGATGCACGTGCGCAGGGGAAAGGCCACGTGAGGACGCAGTGAGAAGGCGGCCATCTGCAAGCCAAGGAGACCAACCCTACTGGCACCTTGATCTTAGATGTCCAGCCTCCAGACTGTGACACACAAGCTTCTGTTGTTGAAACCACCCATTTTGTGACATTTTGTCACGGCAACCTGAGCAAACTAATACAGATGGGTACTTTTCACCAGTCGTTTATTTCCCAGCATAGGTGGTCTGTCTGCACTAACCCATCTGTAGGTGGGGTAGACCTATCAGGCAGGTAGACGGGAATTCAGTTCTGCTTAGAAGGTATTATTACTCGAGGACCACCCTGTGCCCGCTACCATGTGATAGAACCCAGGCTTCAGAGTTTCTCAAGTGTTGCTGATACGTAAGCTAACTGGGTAGACGGGATTGATTCTCGAGCAACAGAATGTCCCCTGCGTCCTGCCCAGGCAGTGAAATGGGGGAAATCGCAGTTCTAATATCAGAGGGCCTGGGTTTGAATACCAGCTCCACTACTTGCCTAGCAGTGCCTGGGCCTTAGCAAACGAATCTCTCTAAATGCCTCCATTTACCCCACTAAGAAATACCATGTCTACACTGCAGAGCTAACATAAGAATTAAACATAAAGTATGTAAAAGGCTGATCACATGGTAGACAGTCATTACACGAGCACTATCATAGTTTCTGGACTACGAATTTCCATTCATAATTAACATTTTCAAGTCAAGAGAAACTTCCGGCAACCACAGCTTGCCTTTCCGAGCTGTCACGGATGTACCAGTTGAGTAGTATAGACTGGGGTAAGGGCAGGTGGAAGCAAGGAATCTGACACTTCTCCATTACAAATTCATCTCTTTCGGTCTTACTCAAATTCATATTAACACACTCCTTAACGAAATGCAAATGCCTTTGAAAATGTAAGGCTTAATAGCAGAGATGTGAAAAAGGGGCTACGAGATGGGAGGAGGGATAAATTAGGAGTTTGGGATTAACAGATACACACTACTGTATATAAAATAAACAAGAAGGACCTACTGTATAGCACATGGAACTATATTCAATATTTTGTAATAACCTATAAAGGAAAAGAATCTGAAAATACATATATGTAGAACTGAATCACTTTGCTGTACACCTGAAACTAAAACAACATTGTAAATCAACTATACTTCAATAAAAAATTTTTTTTAATGTTAAACTGTGAAAAAATGTGCAAACAACAAAAAGGTAAAGGGGTAAAGGGTAAGAGCCTGGGACAAGGTCAGTGCAGGGGGAGGTAAAGGGAAGTTCACTGGAACAGCAACAGCTTCATGAACTTGCCTTAGGATTTTGCTGACTACCAGCTATGCGGTACGGGCATTCACCTAATGTCTTGTGACACGCCACCCCTTCTTCAGCTGTCACGTTCCCCACGGACAATACCGCAAAGCTATATTTATAGCCAACCGTACAAGACCTCGCCAAACAAATGTATCCATGGGGTTTGGGATATAGATGGAGTTTTGTGAAATTATTCTGACACACCTGCCCAATTGCTCATCCTACAATATTACAGAGAAGAAAACTCACTTGATTCCTCCCTCGAATCCTTGAATTAAACCTAGTGATTAATGAGCTACTGTTTTATCCATCCTTCCGGATAATGTTTACACCATAATATTAAATGAAAAAGAGTTGAGACATCTAATCTCCCTCACCTGGAAAAGGCATATGGTTTTTGTTTGTTTGTTTGTTTTGCGGTACGCGGGCCTCTCACTGTTGTGGCCTCTCCCATTGCGGAGCATAGGCTCCGGACATGCAGGCTCAGCGGCCATGGCTCACGGGCCCAGCCACTCCGCGGCATGTGGGATCTTCCCGGACCGTGGCACGATCCCGCGTCCCCTGCATCGGCAGGCGGACTCCCAACCACTGCGCCACCAGGGAAGCCCAGGCATATGGTTTTTGTTGCTCATATTCCATTTGCATCAGTCCACTGGGTCACGAGTGCACCAATTCCAATACAACCGTAACACGTCCTTATTACGGCAACACTTCACTCCGAAGGGAGGAGTCCTGCCCGAGAGGATCCTGGACGACTAAAGTTTTCTACCTGAGCGAAAAACTTTATTGTGTTATTTAGATGGAGATTTTCTTACATTTATACAAATATCCATCTTTTTCCATTTAAGTATATGACCTGCACCGTCTTTGGGGAAAAAGAGCTTCTCCTGTTTAATACCTGCTATGATGAGTAGTATTTTCATTCGTCCAAAATGACCTAGTTCCTAAATGGAGCTCTTCAAGGAAGAGGACACTCCTCTGATGAGGAGGCAGCTGAGACGTTCCAGGGACAGTGACAGGTCCTCCTGCCGCCCGGCGGGTGGGGGCAGGCACCTGGCAGGGGGTCCCACCCTCCATGTCCCCAGCGCCATGGCCTGGCCCCTGCACGGAGCCCTTGACCCAGAGAGAAACCTGGCTCTTGTCTCTCACACCAAGTTCCTCTGGCCTCAACTTCATAACTTTAACTTCCACTAAGATTTTCCCAATTCTTCTGTTCTCCAGTTAAAATTCTCAACACCGAATCCCATAGCTCAGCTCGCGTCTATCCGCCAGCCGCACCACATGTCCAAACCTGGGCTGACAAACTGGAGAAGGGTCGGGGGCTTCTGGTCCTCAGAAGGCTGCTCCGGGGACAAGGTTATGGGTGAGGCAGTGTCAGAAGGGAATGAGGCACCGTTAGTGACCTATTTCCACCAGAGTCTTCAAAAACAGTCCCCTGGTTTAATCAGGACCCAGGGAACACAACTGTGTTGTCTCCAGCTGAGCCCTTGGCAGGGGGGTTATAGATTCCAACTTCGTTCTCTGGTCCTACACATTTCTCAGCTGGAGTCCTGATATGTTTCTCTTCACTCATCTGCACCCCACTACTTCAACTACCTTGTTAGCAAATCACAGCCTCCTCGTGTTTGGGGATGCTGAGTTCTACAGTTGTGTGATTCGCCTTCACCGCTGAAGGCTGCTGTGATGCCTCCCAGACCCCCGGAGGTTGGCGGCCCCGCTAAGATGGGAAAACTCATCATCATTTCAAGTCTTAGGACTCAGCCTGCTTGTGGAAGGATCCCTTCGGCAACATCCCCACCAAGTGGCTGTCCAGCCTCTGCTCCAGCATCTCCAGTGACAAGGGACTCACCAGGTCCAGAGGCAACACATTTTGACTTTAAATGACTTTATTAGGACTGTACTTCATCCTGAGGGTGAATGTCACGTCCCTCTGGCACCCACCCAATGACCCCAGTTCACACCCCAGAGCCACAGAACAGGTCGAATTGCAGGGAAGCAGCCAAGTGTAGTAAGACCCTGCGCCTCCGGGTCAGGTTGTAACTGAGCAAGTTAATGATGACACACCACCACCACCCCTTGGTTAAAAAAGGAAAAATAAGTAAAGACGGTACCACCTCCCTGAGGATGAGAACGGGACAGTTCCAGTGCATGGAAACCCAGGCACACAGCCGTGTTATCACTTTCCTTTCTGCTGCTGCTTGGCAGCCCTTCAAAATCTGAAAGATCTTTCCTCCGAACCGTCTCTCACCCAGGATAAACATCACAACCACTCTGTGCCTCTTAGGATGTCTTTTCAGGACCCTTTACCATCTAGAAGTCACTCTGCTTATCAATGCGGTTTCTTCTGCTCCCTTTTCTAATTCTAGTTTTTTACATCACCCATGTTAGTTTAGGGACAAACTGCCAAAAGTTTCCCCCGTGTGAGCCTGGAGGGGAGACCTGGAGAGGAGACCCCTCCCGGGGAGGCCTCCTTTGCGAGCATGGTCCAACCACACCCTCCAACGGCCCAGTAGAACTTCTGGAGCCTATTCAGTCCTGACCATCAGGTCTGCGGGATGGTTTGCTGCCCTTCACAGCTGGCACATGGGAGAGTCCTCTTGAAGTTTGGCTCCCTTTAACTTCCTTTCCTCGTCAGAGCTAAGGGAATGCTGGCTAGGGCCCAGACAAGTCTGGGCAGTGCCAAGCGTGGCTCTCTTAAGTACCAGTTTGTCTTAGCCCGGGCTGCTCTAACTGGGGGGCTTAAACACCAAGCATTTACCTCTCACAGTTCTGGAGGCTGGGGAGTCCTAAGTCAAAGCGCTGGCTGATCCAGAGTCTGGTGGGGGCCTGCATCCTCGTTCATGGATGGCCCTTTTCTCGCTGTGTCCTCACGTGGTAGAAGGGGTGAGGGAGCTCTCTGGGGGTCTCTTTTATCAGGGCACTAATCCCGTTGATGAGGGCCCCACCCTCATGACCTAAAGCAAAGGCCCCACCTCCTGATACCATCACACTGTGGGGGGGGTGGGGGGGTTAGGATTTCAACACAGGAATTTTGGGGGACTCAAACGTGCAGTCCATAACACAGCTCCTCTACCTGGCAACCCTACCTGTCAAGAAAGGCAGTCCAAGGTGATTTCTTCCTTTTTCTAATTCCTTTCCCATCCTGAGAAATCATCTCTCCCCCTACAGAACTCCCTGGGGGCAGGGATACAGCTGAAGCTCTGCTATTACTCATCCCTGCCCGTGCCCCCAAGGACAGGATGCTCTCCTCGGATGTCACTGTGAAGGCCATGTCCAAGTTCACAGCCCCCTTGACTTGGTAAAGAGTTCCCAAACACCACTCTGGGAGCGGGCTTCCCTGCTCCTGGGAGCTCGCCGTCTCTCTGGGACACTCCAGACATACCTTCCAACCTCGCTAGCAGGTGTTGCCTCCTCCAGTGCCCTCCAGACAGGGGGAGTGGGCTCATTCACACTGCCGGGCACCTCTCGCCCCAATGCAGCCTCAACCCTCCTGTCTCCGTCAGGCTGCTGAGGGTGCAAATAACACAGCACCCACGTAAAAGCAGCTTAAGAACAACATGGTTTTATCACTTCACCGCACAAGATGTCTTGAAGTCAGAGGCTCCAGGTCGGTTCAGCCACTCAGTGCGTCATCAAAGAAAGACTCAGAGTCTTTCCTTCTTTCTGCTCCTCCAGCCTCAGTATCTTGGGTTTCATCTTCATTTTTTCCCCAGTGGTTGCAAAATGGCTGCTAAAACTTCAGGTGTTACTGCCGCAAAACCTTTCCCGAAGTTCCCAGCGGACGGACCCTCCAACCTCACTGGGGGAAACTGGATTACTTGCCCACAGCCCATCCTGACGCCTAGGGGATGGGATCAGACGACGGGCAGGGCCCACGTTTCCTGAACTCATCGATGCCTGACACCTGGATAACTGGTGCCTGTCACCAAGGAGAGGGGAGATGGCTGTTGGGCAGGAGGGAGCAGAGTCTGCACACCCCCTTGGCTGGTCTACTGGCACCCCCTGCTGCCTGGGTCAGCAAACTTTGCTGTCCAGACCAGGTGAGGAATACTCCACCGTGGCCCACATGACTCCAAAATCTCAATAAAGGGCTGATCACACTAGGGCCGCAGTGGGCAACAAGCCACACCACACAACCAAGGGATGTGTTTCTTGTCTGTCGAGACTTAAGTAGACTCCTGTCGTATGCTCTGCAATGGCTTCAAGGTCTTTTCTGGAATGCGCTCGGCCAGGGCTAAGCTAGGAAATACACATACTAGCACAAGCTTAGAAGACTCCTGGACTTGAGGACACTGAATTCTTCACAGCAGGTCTTTAATAATTTTGGCCATCAGGGAAAGTACTTTGGCAGTGGGGTAGTATCCAGTTGTGTGGTTTAAATATCAGGAATCTTACATTTTTTAAATTCTGGCTATCACCTGTCCTGGTGCATGCCGTCTCCCAGCAACGGTGAACAATGTATGTGGAAGAGTCTCATTTCCTACATCTTCTAAACTTGGTTTCACGTGCAGTTGGTGGAGCTAAGCATTTCGAGGAGTCTGAATGCCAGAGTTGGCTGAGGGTCTGATGAGGTGCCCACCTGGCACACCTGGGGAACACAAGCGTTGCGATCCTGGGGCCATGCTTCCAGAGAAAGATGCATTCAGATGGAAATGCGCTCAAGTCTTTGAGCACCTGAGTGTTAATGGAACCTCCAAGTCTGTTCACAAAGGCTCCTGTTATGACCCCTAAGCTGTATTTCTACTGTTTTTCTTAACTTTAAATTTTATCAGGTTAGCACCTGCCTCTGATTTCAATCTGTATAGACATTTTTTGAATCCCACTTTTGACATCAAATGTAGCAGCTCTCATTCCCTGCCTCGTGTTGTTTGCAAATTTGATCAATATCCTTAACCTAGGAACTAAAAATCAACTAAAGACCCTGCAAATGCCATGAATCACAGAACTTCTATGAAACGGTCCGTTTGTCTCTAAGGCTGCAGGACCAAGCATCATCTAATTCTCAGGAAGCTAAAGGAGGAACCCCCAAAACAGCCAAGTCGTACATGACTCCGCAGATAGCCTGATGCCTCTACAAGTCCAGCAGGAATATGTCTAGGAAATTATGGAATACCTCCAAGGTTCCACAAAACCCAGCCTCTGCCCACCCCACCCTCCTGGCAGGGAGCTATGAGAGGTCCCTCTCCAGATGCACCCAGCCAAGTTACAGGTCTGGCTGGAATGAGCAAGGGGAAGACACCAAAACTACACACAGTGAGAAAGAATTTGTTCTTCGTAAGGAAATCAGGGACTATTGGGAAACAGATGGATGGTGACGGCTAAAAACCTGACAAATGTCCCCAACATCCCAGCCCCTCACCCCAGACACACAGTTTCTCTCTACACCACCCACTGTTTACCTCTTCCAGAGAATTCACACACAGTGACATTCACTCACCTGTCTGTCTCTCTTCTAGAACACAAATCCCATAAGATTCAGGAACTTGCATGTCATTAACCATTAAATTGGAAAAGCTTATTACACAGCAGACACTCAATAACCATTTGCTGAATGAATGAACAGAGTCCACAGCGGCTTCTCACTAAAATGAAGATTATCAATTTGATATTTTTATCAGTTTAGTTAAAGATGCAAACCATCTCACTTTATATCAAATCTCTCTTAAAACGCTTTGGTATTTAGATTTCAGGTATATAATTGGGAGTTTATTTTCCATGATACACAAGGATTATTCAACCACCATTCAATATTAATTTTTCAGATATGTGAAGCTTGTCTACTCACATTCAGAGGTTTTCCTTAACTTGTCTTTCTCTAAATCAGTCAAGTCTCTTCTCATAAATGAGAAATATTAAATAAATGGCTGCTTTCATAAAATAAAGAAGTGACTAGCAGAAATAATCTGCAACTTCTGTGAACAAGCTTTTCTTTAGTGTCTAAAATAATAAACGCCACTTACAGGCCATGGACTTTGTGCCATGAGTTTTACAGATCGGTCCCCAGCCCCCTATTCAGTGTATCATTATCCCAACGACAGGGCTGCTCAGGAAACCAAGGGAAAGCCTCTTGTCCAAGGTCCCTGCTAATGAGGAAGCAGGATCTGAACCCAGGTCTGGCTTACACCAAAGCTCAGGACTGTTTATTTTACTATTAAATCCATACCAACTACTCCACTACACCTTGTGTCTTCTCTGAATACCACAGTTCATCACATCGGAGATTCTGTCTATGGTGGGTGACATACAACTACATCATGAAGTACAGCACTGCCAATTACAGTGATAAGACACCATCAACTAGAAGGTACATCACAATTTCAGACATGTTAAAATGTGTATTTATAGACACACATTTACACACACATACACAGCTTAGATTCAACAAAATACAGTAATCCACTAACTTTGGAACACATTATTCCTAATAAGTGTTATAAAATATAAATACTGGGCTTCTCTGGTGGAGCAGTGGTTAAGAATCCGCCTGCCAATGCAGGGGACACGGGTTCGATCCCTGGTCCGGGAAGACCCCACATGCCGCGGGGCAACTAAGCCCATGCGCCACAACTACTGAGCCTGTGCTCTAGAGCCCACGAGCCGCAACTACTGAGCCTGCCTGCTGCAACTACTGAAGCCCACGCGCCTACAGCCCGTGCTCCACAACAAGAAAAGCCACCGCAATGAGAAGCCCACACATCATAACAAAGAGTAGCCCCCGATCGCCACAACTAGAGAAAAGCCTGCATGCAGCAACGAAGACCCAACACAGCCAAAAATAAATAACTTAATTAATTAAATTTTTTTTAAAAATTTGAAACTATATATATATATAAATACCTCTCTAAATCCTTTAGAAAATTAATTTTGACCTAGTACAGAAAAAAAAGAGATAAATCTCAAGTGTGAATAAAGTTACAGGAAATTGCAAACATTTGCAAATGCATCCCTCTTTAAATTGTTTATTCTCATCTGTGGCATTAAAGCACGCTCTTTATAATGTGAAGAGCTGCTGACATCTCTCCCACCCATCAACATGACCATAGCTCATCCATATTTTCACACACCCAAGTGCATGAAAAGCAGTAAGCACATTTGTTTTGAACACACCATGAAAGGGGCTTTAAATCTACCTGCTGTTCTCAACTTATATTTATTTTCTCCAAAAGTTAAGGAAAGCAATCATAATTTCTCATTCCATAACAAGGAAAAATATACTCTTTGCTGAAGACACAGCCTTAAGTCTCTATAAAATCAAAGACCCCCAACACTTCTGAAAACTCCCTGGATAAAGTTTATATTTGAATGACCAACTGGAAATGCACGGATCTTCAGGGCCTTTTCTTACTTCTCCTGAAAGAACTGGCATCGTAGGCCCACACGGTGTCTATCCCCTCCCCCGTGACCTGGGCTGGGGTCCAGTGTGGGAAGGGGAACCGGCAAGCAATGACTCTAGCCTCGTCCTCAAGTTCAAGCTCAAGCTTCTTCTCCAACTGCAGCATCTGTGGAGAACGACAGCCATCATTTCAGTGAGCGGATAGTCGGAGGAAATGATTTCTCAATGTCCTTTTGTATCTGCATCCCTGAAAAAAGCCTGTGCAAAATTACTGATTGTAAAAATATCACTCCTGGGTATAAATACATCATCAAATAATCCATTAAAATACAGAAGTCACATGAACAACAGTTATAAGAATATTCTAGTATCAATTATAAAATTTGCCATTTATAGCAGATGTGTATCACAGAGTTCCACTCTCCTGACTAAAATCATGATGTGGCAGTAATTAATGTGAGAAGCAGCCTTAAATTATTAACCTACCTAAACATTTCAATCTACCCTGTCTCAATTACTTATCTTTTCCCACATTTTTAACATGTCTGAAATCAGGATACATCTTACAATTGGCATTGTCTTAGAATTATAATTGGCAACATTTTTTTTTTCTTTCTCAACAGCAATGGTACATCTTAATATCAACAGCACCTAAAATCAACAAAAAATGGTACAATTAGACCATGAAAAACTATACACATTCTACCAACTTGAAATATGATGAAATATTTCATAGATTTTTAAAATGCATCCATAATACACTGATAATTTCTTGATAGTCAACATAACTTATAAAAAATAAAATCCTCTTATTTATCACTTTTGCATAATTGTATTACTAATCTACCTGTGAAGGAGGAGTTTTACTGCTTGCTAAGAGTACTGATATTGTAATTATGTCAGCAAATTAACAGCTGCTTAAAATTTTATCTTCAGGTCCTAAAATTATATTACCACCTTCACCTCCTAAAAACATCTTTTCTACTTTATTCCTTTAATTTGTTATTTTGGAATAATTTCAAATTTATAGAAAAGTTGCAAGAATAGAGCAAAGGGGCTTCCCTGGTGGTGCAGTGGTTGAGAGTCCGCCTGCCGATGCAGGGGACATGGGTTCGTGCCCCGGTCCGGGAAGATCCCACATGCCGTGGAGCGGCTGGGCCCGTGAGCCATGGCCGCTGAGCCTGCGCGCCCGGAGCCTGTGCTCCACAACGGGAGAGGCCACAGCAGTGAGAGGCCTGCGTACCGAAAAAAAAAAAAAAAAAAAAAAAGAATAGAGCAAAGAACTCCTGTATTCCTTTACCCAGGTTCACCAATTTTTAACAGTTTGTCTTATTGCTCTCTTCCCCTCTCTCTGCACATTTTTTCTAAACCACTTGAGAACAGGTCGTATACAACATGGCCCTTTACTCCTTGGTATTTTGGTGTTTTCTAAGAAAGAGACCCAGCACAATTATCAAATTCAGGAAATTTAACATTGTATTCCAGTAATAATAATTCCAATAGCATCCCAATTTTGTCAAATGTCCCAGTAATGTCCTTCACATTGTCCCACAGCCGGGCTCCCACACTGCACAGAGCTGTAATGGTTCCTCTGCCTCCGTTAGTCTCTCACGACAATAACCTCCTTTAAGAACACAGGCCAGGGCTTCCCTGGTGGCGCAGTGGTTGAGAGTCCGCCTGCCGATGCAGGGGACACGGGTTTGTGCCCCGGTCCGGGAAGATCCCACATGCCGCGGAGCGGCTGGGCCCGTGAGCCATGGCCGCTGAGCCTGCGCGTCCGGAGCCTGTGCTCCACAATGGGAGAGGCCGCGATAGTGAGAGGCCTGCATACCGCAAAAAAAAAAAAAAAAAACCACAGGCCAGTTATTTAACGGGCGTCCCTCTGACACGCGCTCATGATGACTTGGCGCGTGCCTCCTTGGCAACGCCCCACGAGCGTGGCTGTGGACTTCGCAGGGCTCCACGATCCCGAGCCCACGGGGTCCTCCTGCTTTGAGGGTGATGTACCACTCGGGCAAGGAGCTTTCTGGTGTCTCCACAGTGTGGTTACTACTGCTCCTTTGCAATGGGTAAGCAATTGCGGGGAGACGCCTTGAGAAGATGCAAATGTCCTCCTGTTACTCATCCAGCTGCCCCCACTCGATGCAGCATTCCTGATGATTCTGCCTGAGTCAAGTTTTACTGTAAGGATTGAAAGTGGCAATTTGCTAATTCCATCCTTCCTCCCAGATCGACAGTCAAAACATCGAGGAATAGCTTTCCCCTCTGTCTCTCCATCACTGTTAAGTGTGAACTCCTGGATCCTCACTTCATTCTATGGGTTACAACCCACCATCGTTCTTGTTTATTCTAGCACACAAATTGTCCCAGCTTGGCCACTGGGAACTCCCTCAAGCTGGCTTCTCTCTCCTGTGGATGTGCCCCCATCAAACATTCTGAACACGTCCTGCTATTTGGGCTCAACAAAATGTTCCAGGCTTTTGTATCTTCCCTTCCTCAGCCCTGGGATCAGCCATTTCTCAAACATTCCTGGTTCCTCTGAGAAAATGATATTTAGAAACCAAGATCTGAGCAAAACCTACTCCCTTTAAAAGTAACTAATTAAATCAAGATGAACGAATCAATAGGGCTTCTAGGAAGATTTTATTCCTCACTTATAATACCTTTAAAGGAAGGTTTGGAAAAACTCCTCTACGTGACCTATGGCTGCAGTGAGCCAGAATTCTGATTCTTCATTCGAATCAATACCAAGATAACAAAGAATAAATTCCATTAAGGATGGAATATTTCCATTCTTTTAACAGCTAGTAAAAGATTGCTTTTTTAAAAAATAAAAAAAGGGAAAAGTTTTCTTCCTTGAAGGAAAAAATTAAGTAAGCAAAGAATAGGACAATATGTGTTTTTCCAAAATATCAGATGTTTCTTATGGTAATTTTGTTCACAGAAACGACAATTATAAATGTATTCACATTACCATTCTTCTTTGCTCTTTTACAGATCTTTTATTTCCAAATGACTGTCATACGCTAAGTCAAGATAAACGTACAAATGAAAGGCGCTATTTCAATCATAAGAAATTAACTGACTAAATTACACATAAATATGCAACAAACCTGGGTCTTGATATCATACACAAAGAGAAGCCGTGATGTGCCATGTCCGCCTAATGAAATTCAAAATTATTCATACAATTACGTGTTTCAAAGTGACACGAACTCATCGTATTCTAATTACATCTTCAAAACTTTAAATGTAAGTTGAAACCAGCTCAAAGACGTAAGACACATTAGAGAAGTGCACCCGCAGCTCCAAGCCGCTTGGTCACTCCTCTTACAACTCCTGGCACTAACGTCCCACGAGCCCTCCCTCCCGTGCCCCAGACTCCTGGAGTCCACCACCGCCCACCTGACGTATCCACACGCGTCCCAGACTGCACAGGCCACGTGGAATTCCTGGTCTCCCCTCCCGCCCCTGCGTACTCTGCCTGCACCTCTCTGGGCTCAGCAAACTCCAGCAGCTCAGGCCAAACACCTTGGGGCGCCCTGGGCTCCTTCCTCCCTCGTGCCCCCAGCTGGATCTGCCTGCTCACCCTGTTGGTTCTCTCCTCACGACGCATCCAGAATTGGACCACCTCTCACCAGCTGCTCCATCGATGGCCCCGGATGCCTGCCAGAGCTCAGACCCCGTCCCCTGGCTCCTCCCCGTCTGCTCCCCATGGCAGCCTGTGTCCTTCCCGCCCAAGCCCTGTCTCTTCTCGGACCCCACCTCTCCCCTGCTCCCCTCCTCCCGCCCACCTCCCTGCTGCTCCTGGAACCTGCAGGCACACACCCCTCAGCGCCTCTGCCTTCGCAGTGGCTGTTCCTCTGCCTGGACCGCTCTTCCCGACCACCCAGCCACCCGGCTCCCCCCTCGCCTCCACGGGTCCCCTTTTCAGGACAGTCTCTGCCCCGTCCCTCTCTCGCTTCAGTTAGCCCCACGGCACTGACCCCCTTTTATCGTACGACACATTCTGTCAGTACACAGACATCTCACTGAATACCTGCTCTCCCCACTAGCATATAAATACCTTGGGGCGGGGATGTTTTTCCTTTTCATCCACTAAAGTATTCCAAGCGAGCAGAACAGGGTCTGCGGCTTAGTGGGCCCTGAATGAACACTTGTTGAATGAATGAATGAATGATAAATGATCCGGTCATGAATCACGTTTCTTGATCAGAACATGGTGGTAGTATTTTCATTCATCCAGTCATAAGAGGATTCCTAACTCAAATTAAAGGAGTCACGTCCTCTGAAGTTACGAAACTTAACAGCCCACTGGAAGAGTGTACTTAACGGGTGTATTTATACGATATTCATCCGTTCGTCTGACACACGTTTCCCGGGCCATCACTGGGCCGGGTGCTGCTGAGCTGGAGGTCTGGCAGCGAGGACGACAGGCCCGCCCTGCTCCTGAGCTCACGGTGCGCGGTGCCCACAGCCGACAGCACCAAAGCCATCGCACAAGGAAGCGTGCGGCCGTGTGTCCTCAGAGAGAGGAAAGGGCTCTGGAAGTCGGGGGTGCTGGGGCTTGTCTCACAGGGCGATCAGGGATGGCTCCTCGAAGGAAAAGACATCCGACCTGCGAGTGCCGAGCAGACGCTCCCTAACCAGGCCCAGAGCTGGGGGCACTGAAGTCGGAGGAAAGGACACACACAGCCCCACACAGTGCAGTTTAAGGGCCAAGAGAAGGATGGAGCTGGCGTGCAGAGGGCTGGCGGAAGCAGGACCACTCGGGCCATGTGGAGGGCCGGGCCTTACCCTCACTGCTTTCAGGTAGCAAGAAGTCACAGAAGGGTTTTCAACAAGGACACAACCGATCTGTCCCACATTCCAAAAAGACACTCTTGGGGCATGAGCTTGTGTTAAGTGCGGCTGTTTACCATCCGAGCACTGGCCTGCCAGGTCCACTGGCACCCTTACTCCTGCTACGCCGGACACACACCCAGGATCAAAGGTCAGGGCCGCTCTCATCTGAGCTACCACTGCACAGAGCTGCTAGGAAGCACCAGCCCGGTACCAGGAGCGGAGTGAGGATGTGTAACACCAGGGTCCCCACCTCTGAAGCTCCCTAAGCAGCCTCCGGCTTCTCGCGGCCTATGTGTACTTCAGTTGCCACTGGAAGCCTTTCCTGCCATGCTGGCTTTGTCCGGCCACCGAGCCACTGCCAGGAAACTGGCCAGGGAAATGCATTCTATTAACAGAAAATGGCATGATGGGGCCCAGACGGGTTGAAGAACTTTCTAGCGCTCACACGACCCGCAGAGGGCCAACCCGGCCTCGTGAGTCCCCTGGGAGCACTCCCCTCCGCTCACTGCCTCCACGTAGGCAAAGCTTGACAAAGGGGAAAGCAGGGCCCTCCACCCGAAAACCGGGGCCCCCAGACCCACAGAAGCCATCTGGGCCCTGCACCCCGATCGATCCCCCTGCATGGAAGACTCCCAGTTGGCTGAATCCCTCTTAACCCAGGGAAAGTGGGTGCTTCGTGTATTTCACCTGCTCCCTTTTTCTGGGAACAGTGAAATGCTGCAAGTTCCTTATTTAAGATTTCTCTGTGTACAGAAGAATGGACAATAATCGTAATAGTATTCATCAAAATTACACACTCTTATTTCCCTTGAGTGAACAGTTCCCAAGACTGACTACAAAAGGGGTTAGAAGCACAAGGAACTAGAGCCCAGCAAAGGCCTCTGCTGCCCCCCACTGGGACACAGCTGCTGCAGCCACCACGGGGCCTCTCAAGACAGCGAGGAATGAATATCAACTTTCTATTTTTAGAAAGTACAGATTTCAAATTAAAGTTATTTGCCCCAAAATGCTAATTATTCCAAAAGAATGCCCAAACTTCACAATAAGTAGGAAATAACCATCAAATTCCATAGCAATTCTATGATCCTAAATAGTTTTTTTTCTTTTCTTTTAATAACCAGGGATCATGCCTTTCTACCTCTTTTCATTTCTATAACAGAAGTGTAGATGCGGAGGTTTCATCTTAATTTTAGGCTTGCTAAGAATTACGAACATATAAACTCCTGTCACTTTCAAAATTTTCTAACAAAAGCACTTCTAAATAGACTTCTTAAAGAAAATGGCATCGCACTGAAAGTCCTAATAGTAAGACAAAACTTCTCCAGCGTTGAGACATCTTAAACAAAAAGTAAGGTATGAACAAGAAGGCATAACAACAAAAAAAGTAAATTTCTTTTTTTTTTAAATTAAAAACCACATCAGTCATACAGTAGCATTTCAGCAAACATCCAATTTTACCAAGATTATTATGGCTACAATTACATACTTTGAAAGTGAAGGGGGATTTCTTACTATGGTCTGTAAACCAACAATTACAATGAAAGCATCCCATTCTGGTCACCTTTCCAAAGGCTAAATTTAGGATCATTTTCAGTCTGATGCGGCAGCATTTTCACTTGTGAAAGTACAGAGTCAGAGTTCAATACAAATCAGTCAACTGAGGTCGGCTGAAACTAGTCAACGCTCATGCACCCTGAAAATCATCTCACTGCAAAATCCAAGGAATGATCAACTCCAAGGGAACATCCCCTTAACTTTCCCAAGTGATTTCAGCAGAATATAAGTGAGTGAACGTGAAAATATCCACCCATATTAGACACCAGGAGCTCATAAAGCAGTTTTCAGACTGGAATTTTTAGGGCTTAGGTAGATCATGCAGACCTTTATCTAAAGCGAAAGTTTTAAACTACAAGACTGGACCTTTTATGATTAATCTTCTAGGGCCCTGAAGTACTTTGTTAAACCAATGCTCTAAAATCCGATGTTCCCGCAGAATCTTGGGAGGCTGTCATTTTGCACACGGGGGAGCAGGCCTGAGATACGTGGCCTGTTCGGGCTGGAAGCCCCCTCATAACCTAGAACCAAACACGCAGGGGGCAGGAGAGTGCACGCTCACCATGTGGGGCACGCCAAAGACGACAACGTTTGAGTACTGCGAAAAAGTGACCTAAAGGGGAGGGAGAAAACAATTCACAGATTAATTTTTGAAAGCCAAACATTAGCTTAAGTTTTATTTCCAAATGAGTAGCAATTTCCCATTTCACCCAACAGTGGGTTTTCGCAAAGAGTGGTCCTTTTTAAGATGTCCCACGTTCACACTTTCGCCCGTGTTAGTTCATCTGTTACAGTTTTCCAAAAGTTTCCCGTAAGTTATCTCATCTCATCTTCACAGCCACTCCATGCAGGGCCGCCCGGGGTCAACTGTCAGAAAGGCAGTGACTCATCCAGGGACCACTGGTGCTCATCCAGGTAGCCCGGGCCGTCTGCACCCCTGGCCCACTTTCTACTCCACTCTCTACCAAACGAGCTTTTAGCAAGAGCTCAAGGGATTTCAGAACCACCTGTTTTTCCTGTTGAGCCATCCTTAGAATTCTAGCCCCGCTCCTCTTCTCTAAAATACTAAGTAAAAAATGCAATGAAATGGTCTTTAGTTGGAAAACTGGGGGGAAAAGTGCTTCGCCAGTCAAAATTCTTAGTGCCCAATAAAAGTTTTATTTACTCTATGGAGAGATCATTTACGTATATACAGAATAAAACTCGAGTGAATTTTTATAAGCTACTGATGACAATATTACAATGGGAAATTGTTATTTAAGAAAAAGCATTTTATGGAGCATTCCTAAAGCAAAATTACAGGGCACTTTTTAGAGAACAAGTAAACTTGGAAATATCTTGTGCTTTATGAAGACATGAAGGAACCATGACAGCATGGTTGGTGGATCCCTTCTTTTCTCCTGCACCATCTCTGTCTCTCTCTAGGTATGTATACACATACACACACACACTCACACACATACACACACTCACACACACTCACACACACATAAACCACATATACCACACACTCACACATATACAAACACACATGTACACACTCACATAAATACACACATTCACAGACACACACACACACTCACACACATATACAGTCTCACACATACACACATACACACACATATACACACAAACACACATATACACACACATACACAAACACACATATACACACTCACACATAAACGGTCTCACACATATACACACACACATTCACACACACATACATACACATATACAAACACACTCACACACATACAAACACACACACACACACCTACTATTTACCAAGAATGACATTAACAAGTTAATGCCTATATTATGATGCATAAGACTTCCAAAAGAGATCAAAATCTTATCACTGCATAATAAATAGAAATGAGAACTTTTTAAATTGAGTAAATAAAATGGCAGTATTCACATGACCTATAAGTTATAAACCTGAAGTTTCTACTCTAAAGTAGTGTTGATTTGTAAAATGTATCAATTTAAAAGCTGTTCACATTTCATTATGCTGAAATATACACTTATATTTCTTCTTTTAATACATCTTCAGTTTTCAGTCATACTAATCATGAATTATAAAGTTTGGGGGTGGAGTTTCCGAGCACCATCCTCTGCCTTACTTACCTTCCACAAGTCTGAGATGTAAAATCTGGCCGATGCCTGCACCCCTTCCCGCCGAGCGCAGTATCTGGAGTACCAGACGAGCCAGGGGTTTAATTCATAACCCACAGCTGTGAATCCTTCCTTTGCAGCTGCTATTACCTGTGGGGAGAGGCCATGCTCAAAATAAGAAAAACATCAACTCACATAGTCAAATGATATGAAAACTTCCTATTTATGGTCTATAATCATAAAACATCCAATCGAAAGGTGTTTGTTCAAGACACCATTTAAAGGTGGGGCTCTGAAGTTACAATAGCTTTGTGGACAACGTAATGCCTGTCCATTTAAACTCAGTTTTCTTATTTTTCTGTCGAAGATTTCACCTTGAGCATCAGAACAGGCTTGCTTTGGACAGCTGCCTAATTCATTCTGGACTGGCCCACCCCAGGAAGGGCTGACAAAAAGTTTCTGAAAACCTGCCTTCTCCTTCCATCACTGACGGAACGGCAGCAGGCGAACTGAGCGTGCCTGGAGGCTGTTTTGTGAACTAGCTGTAACATGCAATGAGAACAACCGGTCAGTGAGGAACCTGCAATTAATTACACATTTCCTTGGTATTTAAAGATGGTTCGCTCAAAATCGACAACAGGTAAAAACAAAATGGAACGAGTCAGGATAAAGTCAAGTGCCGAATGCCCCCGGCCTCCAAAGGTGAGAGGGACGGTGGGCTGGGCTGGGGTCTCTGCTCACCCTGTTTTGCCACCACCATTCAAGGGAGCAGCCCTGAAGGAACTGTCCCATCTACGGCAATTTCCCAAGTAACTACAGTGTCGCCCCTTTGCCATTTTCTTAGAAACCAGAAAGAGACGATCCAGAGATGTAAAGCGTTCATATCTGGATTTTAAAATGTCCTCCTAGTTGATATATACATCCCCTGATTTCTTCAAAACAAGTCACTCTTGCTGATTATTCCAGGTCACTACCATGAAACTGCAGGGTCCACGTCTGCAGGGGCAGTGAAAGGTGCTGTACCCTGCTGGTTTCCACACTAAATGTTTCCAGAACACGAGCCTATGCTTCTGCTATCCTCACTTTCTGCTCATCATCCGGGGGGAGGCCTAAAGATGGTGCCACCTTGCCCAGCGAGGGACACTGTTGGCCAGTCGGTGGCTTTAAGTCTTTATTTATAGGTTCCCAGCTGGGGTCACAATGAGCTGAAGTCACTGAAAGTCTGATTTTTGGATAAGTGGGGCTCAACACATTGGCTCTTCCTTATTTAACTCAATATTACCACACAGGAATTCTGATACTTGTATAAATACAGGTAAATGTAGAAGCATTTATGATGCAAAAAATGTAAAACAAACTACATGACTTAACATGTTTCTTCTGGTTATGCCACCTCTACTGCCTAAGTTTTTTAATGGACAATTTCATAATTACAAATTAATTGTTCCTTTTTACCTGGCAGATCTACAGTGCACTTTCACCTTTAAGAAAAATTAAATCTGAGAAAAATAAATTCCAAAATCCCGCTGGAGGGCTTAGAAGTTCAGCCAAACAAACACAAAATTAAATGACTACTTTATTAGGCTGTCAGTTTAGCAAGTCTTTGCATAAGCCTCACAAGAAATGTGAAACAGAAATTTTAAACCTTAAAACCTAAAAAAACATAAACCTTAAAACATCTTCGCATAACTCACGATACGTCCGTCGCCACTACCGATGTCTACCAGGGGTCCTCTCCTGCATCGCAACATTTTCACAACATTTTCAATCTGCTTTGCAGTTGCAGGTACAAAAGGCAAACAGATTCTTCGGAAGGCTGGTGTTATAAACGGTGTGGCCACAGCATACACGACCACCAGCGTCCCCCCAACAATGCCAGTAAATAAGAACCCCCAATTGCTTTTCTTCAAACTGTTGCCCTGAAGACTTGTAGGTGGAACACATCCTGACTGCCTTTCTTCTTTAAGTGTTTCTGGGGGTGTCCCTGGATTGAGAGCAAGCAGAAAAGATATATGTAGCACCAAATCGGAAATCCAAGGTAGCGGGTTTTTTTTACAATTCTTATTGACAAATAAACTCATGCTTTTTAAAGGACAATTTTGCTCAATACAATTTAAATTACAAATGTAGAATTCCACAATGAGTTCTAGAGTCCAGCAACTAAAGTGTTTTACAGAAAAGTATTCAATACTCACGGAAGACTAAAACCTTTTCTTTCCAACATATTGATTTTTTTTCTAGGCATCATCCTTAGAAAACAATGTGTTCCAATCTATTTGGTATTTTATGAATCAGTATTCATTAATTCAAATATTAACTATGTACTCCATATTTTTACCGTTCAGAACAAAGCCCCATAAAGAAATAAGCATGAAAATGTCTGATTACTGGGCTTCCCTGGTGGCGCAGTGGTTGAGAGTCCGCCTGCCGATGCGGGGGACACGGGTTCGTGCCCCGGTCCGGGAAGATCCCACATGCCGCGGAGAGGCTGGGCCCGTGAACATGGCCGCTGAGCCTGCGCGTCCGGAGCCTGTGCTCCGCAACGGGAGAGGCCACAACAGTGAGAGGCCCGCGTCCCGCAAAAAAATAAAATAAAATAAAATAAAATGTCTGATTATTACCCTATTTCAAATAGGATGAAAGTATTCTACATCAAATATGGTCAGGCATCAATTATCCAGTTGTACAAATTCAATTCTGAAGTACAGAGGAGACAAAACTCAGGTTTTACTAAATATGGTAATAAGGAGATTTTTAAAGCAGATCCACAAAGAACAAAAAATAAAATAACCATTTCAATGTTATCACAAGTACAGAATAAAGCAAACTCTAGTCACTGATTACAGAGGAAACAAATGGTAACCTTACATAACCTCCTCTTGAGTTTATCCTTTAGAACAGTATTCCTAATAGGATCTCAAGTTTTTTAAGTTGAAATTGACTTGAAATTAATTTCTAAATGGATTAATGATGAGCACAGCACAAGAGCGAAGGGCAGGGCTGCAGAGGCTGCCAAGGTCAGCACCCTGGCTCCACCCCTCACTAAGAGCTGTGACCCTTCACCCCTCCCAACCTCAGTCTCCTCCTCTGTAAGGTGAGGATCATGGGATCCTTGTGAGGACGAAACAAGCGGATACAGGAAGAGCACTCAGAACACGGCCCAGCACCTGAACCCCACAGGGAACAAGCCCATCGCTGCCCTGAACCAGCTCTCGACCACGCTGAGGCACTAAGACCAAAACCACAGGAATCTGCAGGAAAAAGGAGAGTGAGAAGAGGGGCGACAACAGGGTCTTATCCATCGCAGGCATTAGTGTTCATAGTTTTGGCGTTAGTAAGCCGTACAAAAGGCCCACTGGGTTAGTCTCCTGCTGCTGCTGTAAGAAATAACCACAAAGTTGGTGGGTTAAAACAACACGCATAGCTGATGCGGATGATTATAATTTTTGTGACTTTCTGTTTGAATTAAAAAAAAAATCCCACAAGGACTCAGAGGCAAAAAACATATAAATCAATTTTCACTGCAAAGTGAAGGAGCTGTTACAGGGGAGGATTCCTGGACTGAATGTCAATATTATGACACAGTGTGAGTGTGTTTCGTGTTTGGTAATTGCAATCATTGTTGCTTCTGTCGTGGTCATCCATTTACGATGCTTGGTGTCAGTCTATTTATCTCCTGTAAAAATAAAATACAGTGTGTGTGTATGTGTGTGTGTGTGTGTGAAAAAAATAAATAAAAACACGCATTTATTAACGTACAGTTCTGGAGGTCAGATGTCTGAAATAGGCTGGCTGTGCTGTGTTCCTTCTGGAAGCTCTAGTGTAGGATGGGCCACCCGCATTCCTCGGCCACCGGTCCCACATCGCTCAACCTCTGCTTCCATCGCGACACCTCCTCTGACAGCCCTGCCCCCCTTTCCTTTATAGGAAAGGGATCCTCCCCTTGTGAGCATACTGGCCCCCCCAGACAAGCCAGGATAATTCCCCCACATCAAGGTCCTTAACTTAACCTCATCTGCCAAGTTGCTCCCCAGGTAGCAGCCTCGCAGGGTCCAGGGATTCAAACATGGACCTATTTCCACCTACCATACCCATAAGATGTGGTAATCTGTCACAGCTGTGGTGAGATCCAAACGTGAACACAGGACACACCAGAAGCCT
>NW_020175413.1:1279027-1329285 GCF_003031525.2 Neophocaena asiaeorientalis asiaeorientalis | reverse complement strand
GTAGCTGCCCCACCTCAGCTTCTTTGTTGCAGCTTTGTTGTTGCTGCCCGAGGTGCCCTGAAGCGAGTTTTACAGCTAGTGTCAGGGAGGAAAACCAGTTCAGACACCACAACAGAAGTCTACTGCTGATGCAGGCGATGGAAGTAAAGTAAAAGTAAAGTTTAGGAAAGTGATCGTGTTTGATAGAAAGCAAGAGTTTTAAATACATTCTCATTTACACTTTTCAGCATTGTATGGAGGACTTACATGCTAATAGAAGTGCATTTGATTTTTTTTTCTTTTAAGTCAAGGCACATCTGTCATGCCTTGTGTAAAATCCTCCTGCAGGCATTCCAACTGTAGAGGACAGTGGTTAGGAAGATTCCAGCCACACAACTCTGGAGTCTCAGAACTGAACAGGTTGTGTGGCACTAGTTAAGTTGTTGGTAAGGCTAATTTTTCTTGCCTGTAACATTCTAAAATAATACTATCCTTACAGTTACTGGGTCAGTTAAATAAACAATGCATATAAAGCCCTTAGCACAGCCCGAGAAAGTGATGACTACTGGCCACTATTATTATGACTCTCAATACTATCACGGGGGGGCTCAATCATTTTTAACAGCTTTATTGAGATGTAATTCATATATCATACAATTTGCCCATTTGATGTGTACAGTTCAAAGGTTCTTAGTAGATTCAGATATGTGTAACCATCGCCATAGTTAAATTCAGAACTTCTTCATTACTTCCGGAAGGAACCCCTTATGCTTTAGCCATCACCCCCCATCCTCCCCCCTGCCCCTCTGGCCCTAAGCAGCCACAAATCTGCCTTCTGTCTCTAAAGAAAGCAGACTTTCATGAGTGAAATCATGCAGTATGTGGTTTTTGTGAGTGACTTTTCACCTAGCATAATGTTCTCAAGATTCATCCATGTTGTACTATGTATCAGCACTTTATTCCTTCTTATGGCCAAATATTTAATATCCCACTGTATGGACAGCCCACATTCTGTTTATCCACTTGTCTGTTGATGGACTGTTTCTCTAGTCAGCATAAGCCAATAGGGAGTTGATTAGACCAACACGAGTCAGATGACCCAAATGGTTTCACCTTTCAACTTAATCAGCAAAAGATGTGATGAACTCCTGGTCTTCAGGGCCCCCATTAGCCTGAGTGAGTGGCGGGGGGCCAGTGGACACAGTTACAAGGCAGGTTGTGAGAGATGCTCTAACGTGTACCAAACGCCATGGGAATACGACAGGAGGTGGAGGAAAGACTGATCCCAATGATGGAACCGGGAAGGTGTCGGCAGAAACAGAATCTGAGCGGGGCGTGAGGGTACAGGTTTCCCCCACTGTCCAAAAGCAGAGTGTTTCCACGAAATCTTTCGTAAGCCAAACGGCTTAAAGCAAAAGAAATCTAGGTGAAGCACGGATGCTCCTAGACACAGTTCAGGGCTGTGGCAGCTGGATGCTGAGTGTGGTTTCTGGGGAAGGAGCCTGGCGGGGCTGCTCCCGCTGCCGGGGTGCACACTGCCTCCGGGACAGCTCCCTGCAAAACTAACTCAGCACGCTGTGTTCCCTTTTCCCCCCTTGTCATGAAAGCAAAAACCTTCTTTGGACTCCTTTCAGTTTGGGAAAACAGGGGCTAATGTAGGTTTTTCACGAAAGCAAAGTGGTATAAAGTTCATCTTCAAAAAGCAAAGGATGCCTGTATTAGAAAAGGGACATTCTCAAAAGAAGGATGGACACCTTGGAACCAAGGCATGGAAGGCAGGGGAGCAGTTTGATGAGCACGGGGTGGGAGATAAAACAGGAAGGACGGGGGAGCCCTTTCACACCAGGTTAAACATGTACTTTATTCTTATGCACTGGGATGAAACTTTCTGTGCAAAAGCTACAGTATTTGTGTTTTTTAGAAAGTCAACACTGGCAGCAGCGTATCCCTTGATGAAATCACTCAATCTTCTGTGTCAAGTTTTTAGACCTGCAAAAGTCTTTCAACATCACAAAAACTTGCATGAGCTTTTGAAGAAGTTACTATGTAAATCCAATGTATATATCCAAAATATTGCTATGTCCGTTCAGTAAAAAAATGTACTGATTTTTATCACTGAAAACCAATTCTTAAAGATTCAAAGCTAAATCAAGACTGCTTCTACAAATGTCTAATCCTCTGGATGGAACATGTTAGATTCAGTCTGTCATATAAATGACATAAGATTTCTGTCACATGTGCTCTTTTGAACATGGCAACATTCCTTTACATGAGAGCCGTGGGGACCATTGGCTATTTTTGAGCACTTGGAGGGAGCCAGTTGTTCAAAGTAAATGACCCAAAAAAGTGAACTTCTGTTGTCTCCAGCCTTGCCTAGTTACTGACTTCTGATAATGGTTGAAAATCTCTATTTTCAGTGACAGATTTGGGTCAGCCAAAGCTAGAGGCAGTGACACAGGCACAAAAAGATACAGGGTTCTTATTCAAGTTCAAGCCAAAGGAAAAAGGCCAGGCCTTTTGGGGATTGGGACCTGCCGTTTGTTTAAAGTGGGGTTTATATTTGAACGTCACAATATTTTAGGGCAGTTCACCATGTACTTGCATATACATACAGGCTGAAAAACTACAGTATATATTTTATGTCCCTTTAACGTATATTATTTTGTCCCTTAAGAAGCCTTTCTTGTACTGGTCTAACGTCATTTGTGTCTTTTTGAAATAGAGAACGTACTGACATTAGAAAAAAACTTTTTTTCCATGTTTTGACAGGAAATAAACTGCATAGGGGACATCATTAGACATTTCCTATACTTCAGGACAATCTAATGAACCAAATGGATTACAGGATTCATCACTGTGAATGAGGAAACACTGACTTGGCCAAGCCAAAGTGAACTGAGACCAGAGCCAAAATGTCCTCGGAGCATCACTGAAGTGGGCCAAGCAACAGGAGAGGTTAAATGCCCACCGCCAAGCATCCACTGACAAAGCCAGTTCTTAACTTTCAGGCCACAGTTAAATGTTATAACCCACGCATTCATTTCAACATCTGAGCAGCTGATAAAGGCTAGGAATAATACAGCAGGGTAAGTCCCTATTCTACAGCAGCTAGAGTGCAGGGAGACTGGAAACCCATAACAAATAAGTCTAAGCCTAGAAACTATTACGTCGTGATCAGCACTCCGAAGAAAAAGCAGCAGAGGGGATTCAGAGGACCTGGTATTACTTAGATAGGGTTGCCAGGAAAAGATCTTTCAGAGGCAGCACAACGCAGGGCTTCAAAGTGGGACTCTTAGCGCAAGGCCAGGCCATTTTGCTTCTTACTAGCTGGGTAACTCTGGGCAAGTTACTGGAGTATTCGTGCAAAACGGTGATCTCTTTAACAAACACATAATACAAACAAACAGAGCTTGCTAGGGACCAGGCACTGTTCTCCCTGAATCCGTAAAGCAGCCGTAAACAGAGATGCTACTGTTACTATTGCCATTTTTGCAGACAAGTCACTTCTCCAAAGACACAGCTAGTAAGTGGCAGAGCTGTGATCCCCACCCGGACAGTGTGACTCCAGTGCCCACATCTCAGAAGACCGTTCCGGATTAAGTGAGTTATTCGCTCTGAAGCGCTGAGAACAGTTCCTGGTGGCCAGATACCAGGACAGCCGCAGGCACAAGCACTGAGCACCGAACCCCAGACCTCGAGCCCGAGCAGCGGCCCCGCAGCTCCCAGTCCCGCCGCGCCGACACGGACCTGCCGCATCGCTGACATCCCGGCTGACTGACCAGTCCCAGGAAGCCCACGCCGCGCCCGCACCCGCGCCCGAAACACACCACCACGCCCGGCCGCGCTCACCTCCTCCTTCCATCGCGAGATCTCCGGTAGTTTTAAAAACAGGAAGTGGACTCTACCATATTCTCGGAGCCGGGGTGGGAAGGAGGGAGAAAATAATGCTCTAAGTAAATGAGCTCCTCGTTGGGAACCACTGTCAAGAAATAGTCAATTTTATAGATTTAATAAATGTTGAACTTCTATCTACTCCTGGCTTGTGGGTTCTCAAGTTCCCGTCCGTGTCTCCCAACTTCCCCCCACAGCTTCCTGGATGATAGAAGTTTCCGAAGGCCGCTGATTCCAGAAGGTACTGTCCGGCGTTAAACTAGTCTCTAGTAAGAAATAAGTCTCAGGCGGCCTATACTGCGCATGCGCGAGCTTTTGCGCCCGCCCGCGAGAGCAGAGTGTGTTCTTGCTTCCGCGGTAGTTTCCGCCGGTTGCGGGAGAGTAACTGCAGTGGCTGCATCATGGCGTCTGTGGGGACCCTCGCCTTCGATGAGTATGGCCGCCCTTTCCTCATCATCAAGGATCAGGACCGCAAGTCTCGTCTTATGGGACTTGAGGCCCTCAAGGTAACGGGACGGGGACGCACTGGCGGTGGGATGAGAGGACACGGCCGAAGCCAGTGGCTCTGCGCCTGCGCCGCTTCACAGTGGTTCTGCCACGTGCTCCCGGCGAAGGTTCGAGGGAGCGCCTCTGGTCTCCAGTCCTGCGGTCCACGCCTCGGGCCCGGGAAAGGCCAACGTAGAAGCCCTAGTCCCATTTGGGGGTTAAAGAGGCCCGCAGGCGCCCTTCAGAGTTGGGTGGGGTGGCTTGAATTCACAGGCGTTGAAGGCGCGTCCCCGCTGGTTTCTCCAGCCTGCAGTCCTTCCGAGCAGCGTTTTCAGCAGTAAGATGCAGCGGAGGTATTCTCAGGTCACCTGACCGGTTAGGACTCTGATTCTTAGCCTTCAGGCGGTGTCCCTACAACAGCCCCAAAGGAAATGAGTTTCATTTTCTTTGTCGCTTCCTAAAGGTTTAGTCATTTACAGCGTATTTCATTTTTGAGTCCGTTTATGCATGGCGTATTCCTGGACGTGGGGTCGTAAAAATTTAAAGACGAGCTACAGGAGTGAAAAGTTGTCACCAATAACCATAATACTGCAGGAGTGAAAAGTAGTCACCAATAACCATAATACAAGATTGTGTGCGACCAAAATCACCAGATTTGGGAGGGGTGGCAGGTAAAAGTTGGAGGGTGTCCTTCAGGCGTTGGAGAGAGGATTGATTGGCTTTTGATCAGGGATGGAGTTATGTTTTGAATGGGAAAGAGCTAGCTTCCAGGAAGAGGAAACAGCGAACGCAAGGACCAGGGCAGGAGAACGCATGGCATCTTGTAGAAGACAGCACTTCGGTTTTAACAGCACAGTCTACTTAAGTTACAGTGGCTCCGAAAAGTGGAAGTTCTTGCATGCCCCGCAATCGAGATGTTATCCTGAGGGATGGGAGGGGAGCCATTGAAGGGGATTTGAACAGAGTCACAATTTAAGTAGACCTAAACTTGGGGAGGTAGCATTTCGGATGGTATCCACGACGTTGCTGTGTATGGACCGTGTCACCAGGTCAGAGGTGTCCCTGTTTGCTTAGTTTCTTGGGGTTTTACTAAATTAAGAAGCAGTACAGTTCTACTCCGGGCTGTTTGTTTGACTTAGGACAAGTTACACAACCCAGTGGGGGCAATACACCCCCGTCGAGCTGAGGACCAGAATTAAACGGGGTAACGTAAGGAGTGGCCGCCCAGTCTTGGTATGTGGTAGATGCTCACACGGCTTGTGTTACGCATTCAATTCCATTTTTCACTTCAGAGAAAGTAACAGCCAAATACATGCACCCAAAATACCAGTATAACAGAAGGTCCAGGTTATTTTGGACCTGCCACATCTCATGTAGTTCTCGCACTCTGAGACAGGTACTATTTTATGGAATAGGAAACTTGACCCCAGAGCAGTTAAGGGATTGCTTGAGGTCCCAGAGCTAGTAAAGAACAGGATCACGGTTCAGGCCCACCTCTGTGTGACTCCGCAGCCAGTGGTCTAAAGCCCCACTTCTCAGCCTCGGCGCTGTTGATATTTGGGGCTGAATCCTTCTCCGTTGTGGCGTCTGTCCTGTTCAGGATGTTTACGCCTCTACCCACTGTGGTCCCCTCCCTGACTGTGGCAATGTCTCCGGGCATTGCCAAATATCTCCTGGCGGGCAGTATCACCCCTGGTTAAGAATATGTATGCCACGCCCCTGTGGTTATTGGCCTATAAAAATTCCGTTGTGCAGACCTATCAGTCAGGGTGTATTTTGAGGATTACCAGTATTTTCACAAACCTGGTGAACTTTGTGTGTTTTGTTACCTGTTAGATGGGGTGACGGGTAGGCTTCGCGGCATGTGTGCGCTTGAACTGCTTGGAGACTTGGTCAGGATTTTGACAGGTGGAGGGTTTTCTGTGCATCGGTGCTTCAGCGACTAGAGGACCTGTTGGGTCGCAGGCACAGGCTGTCCTCACGGGAAGGGGGCGGGGTCTCAGACTGTAGAGGGCTTTGAAGAGCAGCTGGAGCTTTCAGACGTGAGAGTTGAGGTGCTGGGGAGTCATTTAAGGGCTGGGGACTGGAAAGTAACATGTTTGAGAGAAATGGATAGCTTAGCTGGATGGAGGATGAATCCGAAGGATCGGTGGTGAGGTAAGAGACCAGGAAATCTGTAAGGTGCGATGGATCAGGGTTAGGTCGGTGACGGCAGGAGTAGGAAGACGGAACCAGGCAAATGAGTGTAATCGTGTGGAAGGAGGAAAGGATGCATTCAGGCTGCTGTTATTTTCAGCATTGACCGCCTTGTGGGTTGTGTACTGGCTGGACCACCTGAGAGAGGAGTGTGCAGTAAGCCGTAGTGCGACAGTTCAAGGTGCTGTGTGTCGACAGCCAGACTCTTCACATGACGTTAGCATTGCACGGTGCTCTTGCAGGGCCTGTCAGGTCAGACTGTCTATGCTCTGGGCTGTAAAATGGGCCCGTAGAACCTGCCTCATAGATGTGTTGAGGATTAAAGAGAGAACACAGAGCACTTAGTTCTGTTCTTTTACATAAGAATTGTCTTCTCACACTAGCAGTTGGGAAGTGGTCACCGTTAGATGTGGACCTGTCTGCTGCTACTTCTAGAGAATGGAAAATATGTCATAAGTGATTTTTATAACCATCAGCTCTATGTTCTTAACTCTTAAAATTATATGTAACTTGAATATTGGCTTTTTCTGTTTCATTTAGTCTCATATAATGGCAGCAAAGGCTGTAGCAAATACAATGAAAACATCACTTGGACCAAATGGTAAGAGACTAACATGCTCTGTTTTTTAACAAAAGTCATAAATCATAAATAGTCAATACGGTATCTTTGCCGAAAGTTAGGAAATGAAGGGAAGCATCCTCTCCCCTAATGTGGCCAAACGTTTTTGGTGTCTTCCAGACCTTAAACACGGTTACAAGTCATAATGTGCATACAATTTTAGATGAGGTGTTTTATCCACTTAACATAATTACCATTAGCATTTTCTGAATCATAGCTGTTGTCTTTTGCGACATTATATTTTGTGATGACTGTTACATTTTGTGATGCTGCATAATTTTTTTGTCATTTCTCTAGTTTTGGCCATTTCTAATTGTTTCCAGTGTTTTGCTTTAGATTAGCCAATCTAGAAAGGTCTCCATGGAGATATTCCTTTATGTATGTTGAATTATTTATTTATAATAAATTCCTAGATAGGAACTGGGTCAAGAGGTCAAAGCCATTTTAAACATTGGTGTCTTTTAGGGCTCGATAAGATGATGGTGGATAAGGATGGCGACGTGACCGTAACTAATGACGGTGCCACCATCTTAAGCATGATGGATGTCGATCATCAGATCGCCAAGCTGATGGTCGAACTGTCCAAATCACAGGATGATGAAATCGGAGATGGAACCACAGGAGTGGTTGGTAAGAAACGGCAAAATGCCCTTTCTCATTTAAGAGGTGTTATTTAATATTACAGGCCTAACACGCCTGCTGAGAATGTTTATTCTGAATTAAATCATGAGGAGGCAGTCGGACAAATCCAAATGGACACGATACGAGACAAGTGGCCCAGACTCTTCAAAACTGTCCCTGTCATAAAAGAACAAGAAAGGGGTGGGGAGTAGAGTTAGGCAATTATTCTAGATTAAAGGAGCTAAAGAGAAATGACAGCCAGCTTTCATGTGTAAAACTTGGTTGGATGCCTGGTTTGTTTGTTTTTCCTAGCTCTGAAGAATGTTTGGGACATATGGGGTCATTTGTGAGTCATGTATTAGAGTAGTATCTTATCAATGTTAAGGTTCCTGAGTATGACAGTTGTGTTACAGAGATGCAGGAGAATGACCTTTTCCTTAGGAGCTGTGTTGAAGTATTTAGGGGTTACATGTCTGATTTCTGCAACTAATTTTCACATAGTTGAAAAGAAAAGGCACACATCTGTAGAGAAAACAAATGCGGCAAAATGTTATTAATGAGTAAACTAGTGTTCATTTTACTGTCGTGAAATTTTTTCTGAAGGTTTGAATTTTTTAAAAGTTTGGGAGGATTGATAAGATGAATATCTTTAATGTTACTTTTTCTGTATCTGAAATTTGAATTAATTTATTCAGCAAATATTTCAAATATTCATTGGGTACCAAGCACTGTTCTGGATGTGCTTGGAATACAGCAGCATTAAAACAAACTCCTCATCTTTGTGATGCTGAAATGAGAGGGAAAGGCAAGGTTGGGGGGAGGGTAATAAACAAATTTTGTAATCCTTTTATTGCCAACATATATGTCCCTGAACAGAAATCCCTGGGCCAGGATACATAAGTTTTTTCCCCTTTATAAAAATGTTTGCGATTTATGTTCTTTACATTCTGTATATCACCAAGAATTGAACATACAGGTTAGAACCGAAGCAGAATTAGATTAGATGGCCTCGGCCTCTAAGATGCTTCCAGCTTAATTCTGGAACCTTCACATTTCCAGCGGCAGCATCTAATTTGTTTTGAGTTTTAGCGATTTCCTGAGCCAGGTGTGTGCTGTCTCATTCTCAGTCCTGGCTGGTGCCCTGTTGGAAGAGGCTGAGCAGCTGCTGGACCGCGGCATTCACCCCATCAGGATCGCCGATGGCTACGAGCAGGCCGCCCGCATTGCTATCGAGTACCTGGACAGGATCAGCGATAGTGTCCTCGTCGACACGAAGGACACCGAGCCCCTGATCCAGACCGCGAAGACCACGCTGGGCTCCAAAGTGTGCGTGTACAGTACAGTGTTGCCGGGCGCGTTCACAGAGTGGGCAGGGTTTGTGTGCTTGTTCGGAAAGGCAACTGAGAATTATCATTGATGGTTTCCTGTTGGTTTAATGAGCTGCTTTCGGTTTGTGTTGTTATTTTGGTTTACTCTGTCTTTACTGCAAATGTAGACAGGCATTTTGTGTTTTAGTTGGAAGCTGAATTTCCAGGTTTGGTTATTAAGGCCTCTTGACAGTATTTGGAAACTATAGAGTTCTTTAATTTGGCAGGATAGGACGGGTTAGCAAAAGGTCCTACTAGTGGGCTGTATTAATTTTTCATAGCACTTCTTTCTACCATCTCTTTGCTAGGAAGCCTTTTAGTGGGAAAGTTCTGCTTTTATTCATTCAACAAGTAACTTAATGATCCAGAATTTTGATTTAGTATGAAGGGGCAGTCTTGAAGTCTGACTTAAGCTGAAAGTGACTTACGTTTGGAACATTTACACAGTACTGACTGTGTGCCAGGCCTGCTGCCAAGTCTTGGGGACTCAAGACACAGTCGTTGCCCCAGAGACTCAAAGCAGCGTCAGCCCCAGGACACACTTACTTTGAACAACGGTAGAGACTCCTGGGCTCTTGTAAAAATGTAGCATAAAAATCCAGTGCAAGGTGCCTTATTTACGCTGTTTTTCTTATCCATATCAATTTGAGAAATTTTTATCTGCTGCCAAGTCTTGGGGACTCAAGACACAGTCGTTGCCCCAGAGACTCAAAGCAGCGTCAGCCCCAGGACACACTTACTTTGAACAACGGTAGAGACTCCTGGGCTCTTGTAAAAATGTAGCATAAAAATCCAGTGTAAGGTGCCTTATTACGCTGTTTTTCTTATCCATATCAATTTGAGAAATTTTTTAATTTGTACCAAGAAGGAAGACATGGTCTCAACTTAGAGGTCAGGGGAAGTACTACAAACATGTCTGCTGCCTCTGCCTTCGGGGAAAGGCATCCACTGCAACACTGTGTTAAAGCAAAGAAGTCTTCGGTGATGCCAGCCGTCCCCTTGTTGCATGTCTGAGCTGAGGCAGCTCCGGGGCAAGGGTGACTACCCAGGGTGGCCTCTGTCACAAGTACAGCATTGTTTTTCTCCTGGAAAGCAGGCATTACCCTTTCTTGAAGTACACAAGTCGTGTGTTATTATCGCTTTCTAAGTTGACCCTGCTTTATTTGCAAGTCTTTGTAAAACCCCAGTATGTGTAGGTCTTTACTATAGAAAATGTCCAAATGGATTAACGAGAGCCAGATATCCTCAACATAAAGCAAAACATTTGTATATCAGTTACTTAGGTCACACGGTATTTTTAGTTTCATGGTTATCTGTTCTAAGTGACCTAAGATTTCAGGCGCTGTATTTCAAGTACTAGAGTTCCCTTGTGGTTTCTCCAGAATCAAATTAAAATTACTGAGCAGTCTTTTCCGATGTTTCAAAGCTTTCGAAAAAGATAACGTGCCCCCTCTGTAACTGATATGGTCAGTCCTTTCTCATTAAGTGCTGCACCTCCTGTGGACGAGATTGGCTTCTCCTTGGTGGTTTCATCGCTCTCCCATTCTGTTTTGGACTTCAGAATGTTAATAGTATTAAAAAGTGGCAGTCTTGGTAAATTTTTGGTTCTTGCCGTACTTCAGTGGTCTCTTACGTATATTCATAATGGAAGGAAATAGTAAATTTCAGTTATTGTTAGTGAAAATAAAGATGGAATTTTTTTCCCATCCCAGGTTATGATTCCCTTTGGGGGTCCCTGCATCCCAGGTTGAGAATCCCTGCTCCAGACGGTTGAAAGTGAAGGTCGTGGTGGCATTCTTTTTGTACAGTATCTGTGGGTCGCAGTATGTTGTGTCATATGAGTTACCACATCACGTGTTGTGCTCTGGTTGCAGTCACTATTCAGTGAACATGAAAGGTTTGTTTCATGTGTTTCAGGGTTAACAGCTGTCACCGACAAATGGCCGAGATTGCCGTGAACGCCATCCTCACTGTGGCCGACATGCAGCGCAGAGACGTTGACTTCGAGCTCATCAAAGTAGAAGGCAAAGTGGGCGGGAGGCTGGAGGACACCAAGCTGATCAAGGGCGTGATCGTGGACAAGGATTTCAGTCACCCGCAGATGCCCAAAGTGAGTCAGCACCTTCTGCGGCTTCAGGCTTTTCCCTCTTTAGCCCACTGGTTTGTTCATAACGTTTCTGTCTCTCACTGTAGCAAGTGGAAGATGCTAAGATTGCCATCCTAACATGTCCGTTTGAACCGCCGAAACCAAAGACGAAGCATAAGCTGGATGTGACGTCTGTAGAAGATTTTAAAGCCCTTCAGAAATATGAGAAGGAGAAGTTTGAGGAGATGATTCGGCAGGTAAGTCTTACCGTGGCTCTTGGTGAAATTTAAAACTTTGAAAGGATGCAGTTAGTTAGCTCCAGGTAGTGAATACATGTGGTGCTGATCTGTGTTAATCTTGCTACTTTATGTGGCTACAAATAAGGTATTAAAGGTATAGGCTTCTTTCCTTTATTTTTTCTTTAAATCCTATTTTTTGTATATTTAAACTTATTTATCTTTGGCTGCATTGGGTCCTTGTTGCTTTGCGCGGGCTTTTCTCTAGTTGCGGCGAGCGGGGGCGACTCATTGCGGTGGCTTCTCTTGTTGTGGAACACAGGCTCTACGCGCACGGGCTTCAGTAGTTGTGGCTCGCGGGCTCTAGAGCGCAGGCTCAGTAGTTGTGGCACACGGGCTTAGTGGCTCCGCGGCATGTGGGATCTTCCTGGAGCAGGGCTCGAACCCGTGTCCTCTGCATTAGCAGGCGGATTCTTAACCACTGTGCCACCAGGGAAGCCCCTCCTTTACTTTTAAATTATCAAATGGGTAAACATTCACAGTGAGAAAAAAATCAAATGGCACAGGACGGCATAAGGGGGCAAGTCTTAAAATGGTAACGTGTCTGGGGCACGTGAACGACTCGGCCTGTGTATTTGGAGCTGCACTTTTGATTTTATGTGCTTATTCTCCTGGGCACATCTGAGCTAGTGTGTGCCAGGTTTGAACAGTTGTAATGTGGCTTACCACATGTTTGAGACTTCCAAGTATAACTTTCAGACAAAAGAGTTGCTGAGTAACCGAAATCAAACCAGAATGCAGTCATAGTCATCCCAGTTCATTGCTTCAACAAGTCAAGAGTGTTATTTTATAAATACTTAACTTTCTCTCTGGCTGTTAACGTTTTACACGTGCCTGCTCTCCGACGAAACGGTTTCCTCTTTTGGGGACTCTGTCCTTGGGAGTTTTAAACACCAGCACTCAGGGGTGCATGAACATGGGTCTCTATTGAAACATTATCATAGCAAACAAACTAGAACCTGTTCCAGTGTTTTTGAGGGGAGGGGGGAATAGTTGAGTTCATTTATGCTTTCATGGTATATCTCTCTGCTTAGTATATACCAGACGCTGTCGTGGGCACTGGATATATGGCAGTAAACAAAGCAGAGCGCTTGCTCTTAGGGTGCAGAATAAGGGGAAAGCGGGTCGGGGGACTGTTACAGACACTGGTCAGAGGGCCTCTGAGGGCGTGGCATGTGGGCAGAGACCTCAGAGAAGTGAGAGCGGCATGGCTGGGTGAGAAGCATTCCAGGCTGCGGCGAGGTGGGAGTGGGCAGCATGTGCAAAGGCCCTGAGGCTGGGAACAGAAGGCTGAGGGGTTGGGTATGCTGGCAGAGGGTTGTAAATGAAAGCTTGTTACCTGGGCTCTTATCTAGGGTAGCCATGGGAGTGCTGGCCGAGGTGCCCTGCAGGAAAAGAGGACAGGAACCAAGATGCCAAGGGGGTCAGGTGGACCGTGTCGATAGGTGTGCAGGTTGCCAGGAATGCTAACAGGAGTGGTGATGGGGCTGGATGCCAACACTGTCAGGAATGAGAGTGTGACCCAAAGAGGGGCGCTGTGGGTGGCCGGGAGAGGCAAGGGCCCCTCCTGTTGGAGCAGGTGGGAGGGAAAACAGCCATTTGAGGAGGAGGCGTGGCATGTTGGTTTTTCAGGGGACGCCAGCGATTGTTCACAGCTTGTTGAAAGCTGTGAAAAGGGAACATTGCCAAGAAGGAGTTTGTCAATAGGCTCAATTCCAGAAGGCCACTGGAAGCTTCCAGAGGGTCGGGGAAGGGGGGGAGGAGGGGGAGAACCAGTTGGGTGTGTGGAGACAGGAGTGAAATGGCAGCTGTGGGACACGGCATAGTTCTTACTGCCCGGGGAGGGATTGACAGTACCGATCACTGCCGCCGTCCCGGGACAAGCCACTTAGCTGTTTGTGGCATTGGGGGCGGGGGAAGGTAGTGCTAGAATCAGGGTCACCTCTGTCGGCCTGTAAATTAGTCTGTATCTTGTTCCACGGAGGATAGCCTACTCAAGTGCGAAAAGCAAGCTACAGAAAATTGTATCGCAAGATTCAACTTTTGTTAAACACACACACGAATAAACTGCTTCGTAGGTGTTCGTGGCAACACAGAGCTGTGACCTTGGTTTCCGGGGGGCAGGGTTTTGGCCTTGTTGACGTGCCTCGTGTTGCTTCACTTGTAACGGTGGCATTCACGTGAATTGCTAACGTTTAAAGCTTTGTTTAAAAATGAGGTGATTCCCGTTGATACATGTTCAATATTTAGAGTTCAGAGGTGACAGAAGGTAGACATTTGGGTATTTCTTTTCTTCTTTTTTCTGTGCATTATTTTAACGCACCCACCTACACACCTAGCTATGTTTCTCACCGTTTTTCAAACAGAAGAGCTCAAGGAGTACTTACTTTTTATTAACATGATTGCGGCATTTCTTTCCCCAGATTAAAGAAACTGGCGCTAACCTAGCCATTTGCCAGTGGGGCTTTGACGACGAAGCAAATCATTTACTTCTTCAGAATAACCTGCCTGCGGTTCGTTGGGTCGGAGGCCCTGAAATCGAGGTAGGAGGCTCCCTGTGGAGAGACTGTGAACACGGGTTGAGCTTACGGTGCGTTTCTGTACGTGAGGCTGCAGTGACCTCGCTCGCCTGCAGTCAGCACACTGTGCCAGGGCTCCACAGATAAGAGGAGGGTGCGCTGGGGATTGTCACCATTTTTATATGTGTTTCTGATGTTTCACGGCACTTGGAGACGCTTTCCCCTCTCTCCCTGGCTGTCTCGTAGGCACTCTGAGGCAGGAGCACAGGCTGCCCGCTTCACTGTCAGCCCCATCAGTACTGAGAGCCATTGCGGACGTGGTCCGTAGCCCGGCACACGTGGCCTCGTGGCTGCTCGTGGCGGGGACGGGTGGGGAGCTGAGGGCTGCGCACGGGGTCATGGCGCTGGGCCGCCGCAGCCTGACCAGGACACCCAGCTCTTCGGAACCTTGCTCAGTGAGCCAGGCTTTCGGGGCAGACTTCGAAACCTGGGCCAGGCTGGGGCAGAGGTTCTACTGAACACGGCGCTCGTGGGTCAAGTGTGGCTCCTCCGTGGTGCGATTCTGAGAGTCCCCGCTCACCAGCCTGGTCTTCCTTTCCCCCGGCCTGCCGGTCAGCTGATCGCCATTGCCACGGGCGGCCGCATCGTCCCGAGGTTCTCAGAGCTCACGGCCGAGAAGCTGGGCTTTGCGGGTCTTGTGAAGGAAATCTCATTCGGGACCACTAAAGACAAGATGCTGGTCATCGAGCAGTGCAAGAACTCCAGAGCCGTCACCATTTTCATCAGAGGAGGAAATAAGATGGTGAGAACACAGTTCTTTATCCTACGTTTTTTCAGAATTTGGAACGTGATTTGGCTTTTCCCATGATGTACTTAACTGAGACACAGTTACCTTAAGAAAGATGACAGCATCTTTCTTAGATAAGCAAGGACACGTCAGGAATTCCCTGGCGGTCCAGTGGTTAGGACTCAGCACATTCACTGCCAGGGCCTGGGTTTGGTCCCTGGTCAGGGAACTAAGATCCTGCAAGCCGTGCGGTGCAGCCGGGGAAAAAAAAGACATGTCACAACGTAAGATACTGAAGACCGTGTTCCACTGTTGGGTCTACAAGGCCCACTTGCCTTTCCTCTGTCTCATAGGTATAAATGGGGAACCTGAGTGGTAACCATAGGCATGCTCTCCATTCACCAGGAATGGGTTTTTAGTGCATCGAGATGAGTAAGACTCATTGTAAGGGTGTTTCTTTGTCGTTTTTGTTTGACCCCCTTCACTTGGGCATAGGTCCTGGAACAAGTCCCTGGCTGCCCTGTATTTTGGGGTTTTTTAACTACATTATAGGGAGGAAAAGTAGAAGAGATAGAAACCATCTGGCACCAGTCTTTTTAACCAAGGATATTACTGGGGACGAGGTAGGAATATTTCCAGTACCCAGCAAGCACTTAGATTAAACCCCAGGTGCACAGCATTCAGCTCTAAAGTGATTAGATTGTGATCCCGTTAACTTAGGCAAAATTGTTTTCCCCAGATCATCGAGGAAGCCAAACGATCCCTTCACGATGCTCTGTGCGTCATCCGGAACCTCATCCGTGACAACCGCGTGGTGTACGGCGGAGGCGCTGCTGAAATAGCCTGTGCGCTGGCCGTCAGCCAGGAGGCCGACAAGGTGAGTGAGACCCGTCACAGACTGTGCAGCGGGGATGCTAGACCCCAGGCGTCCGATCTGCGTCGATTCTCGTGCCCGTGTACTCGAGTGCGGGTTACCACAAACCAGCGTGTCTCAGCCTTTTTCAGACCTTGCAGCCTCAACAGCTAATCTGTGCACTCTTAATGTTACTTGAAATTCAGAATTAGACGTCGTACCTGCAGGCACAGCAGGAAGGGCTGACCTGTTCCGACTTCTCACACATGTACCTTCTCCATCCTTATCCCGTAGTGACGTTTTCATAGGACGGTCTGTCCTTAGAATTCTTTATGAGTTAGTTTTTCAAAGTACGCGATTTAATTATGTTTCCAAATAGCTGCTGGCGGGGGGCATTGGCCAAGTACACTGACCGTAACCGTGTGCCCTTCCAGTGCCCGACCTTGGAGCAGTATGCCATGAGAGCCTTCGCCGACGCTCTGGAGGTCATCCCCATGTCCCTTGCTGAAAACAGCGGCATGAATCCCATCCAGACTATGACCGAAGTCCGAGCCAAACAAGTGAAGGAGATGAACCCTGCCCTCGGGATTGACTGTATGCACAGGGGAACAAACGGTGAGGCACCGTCACCACTCTGGGGCTGCGGTTCGACTTAACTGGAAACATCACGTGCTGCGTGTTATCCTCTCTTTTTAAATACTTAAACACACTTCAGGTATTCAGGTCCTGAATTTAGAACATTTGATTTAATTACCTTGGGAATTGTTAGACTGCTGGTCTTAGCAACCTACAACTAATTTTAATAACAAAAAGCTGCAGTGCGGTATTTATTCCAAAGGTGACTTCCATTTTAGAAAATAATTTCCATCTTACCTTTTTTACACAAATGTCTGTCGCTGTGGGTTCTGTATGACCTATAAGACAGCTCTGAAATTGACTTTCGGTTTACAGCTGATTCTGTGGTCGTGTCCCATAAATTCCAGGGTGTTTTATAAATGGGATGTACTGTGACTTCTCCAGCACTCGCGTAGTTCATCTGCTGAAAAGGCAGCGCAGCTTTAGCCTGTTGGAACGGTGGTCCTGGCGATTCCCAGTGATTCCCCATGGCGCCGTCTCTGGGGTTCTGCAGTTAGTCCTGACCACAGAGTCTCCAGCAGTTGGTGTTTTGGTTTTGTTTGTTTGTTTGTTTTGTGGTACGCGGGCCTCTCACTGTTGTGGCCTCTCCCATTGCGGAGCACAGGCTCCGGACGCGCAGGCTCAGCGGCCATGGCTCACGGGCCCAGCCGCTCCGCGGCATGTGGTATCCTCCCGGACCGGGACACGAACCCGTGTCCCCTGCATCGGCAGGCGGACTCTCAACCACTGTGCCACCAGGGAAGCCCTTGGTGTTGTGTTTTGTTCTGTTCTGTTTTTACTTAGAACTGTAGGTATATTCTGGGTTTTAGGTTAACAGCCCAAGGACTTGAGTAACAGCAGCAACTCCTTGTCAGACACATATTTCAGTTCCTTTAACCTGAATGCCCAGGTCTTCGTTGGAGTCACTTTACGTTTCAGGCACGGTCACATCGGGCTTACTATCAATAAGTGACGGCATTGGGTGCGCTGTGGGATGAGGTGTTGCTGAGCGATTCCCCCTTCGGCAGGTCACTGAGAAGCTCAGCCTGTGGTTGAGGAGGCCCTGTCCCCACAGCTCTCTGGAAACCAGGCTCACATTCCAGAGTGTCCTGGGAAGCAGTGGAAGTATATTCTTCTGAAAATATAACCGGGACTAGTGGCTTCCAAATTTGTGTTTCTTAAGTTTTACTCTAATTCCATAAATTGGAGCAAGGTATTAATAATAAATATGTATGCTGTTTTATAGTAACTTATATGTGTTTTTCAGATATGAAGCAACAACACGTCATAGAAACCTTGATTGGCAAAAAGCAGCAGATCTCTCTTGCGACACAAGTGGTTAGAATGATTTTGAAGATTGATGACATCCGTAAGCCTGGAGAATCTGAAGAATAAGAAAAGAATTTAGAATAAAATGTAGAAGTAAGATCCACTACCGTGATTAAATAAATGGGTGTCTCGTGATGCATCTACAGTTATTTATTACTATGTCCTTCATTAGACACTGTAGGTGCTATAACAACAGTAGCTGTTTGGTAGCAATAGTTTGACTTGTTCAGAGACCTGGAATTGTAGAGATGTGATCTCACAGGTTTTTTGTATTTGCTATTAAAGAGAACTCTTTAAACAGCCTTTATATTCTGCTCTTCAAGTTAAGAAACATTCACTGTAATCTTCATCAAATGCCTTAATTGAAGGGGTTTGAGTTGATTTTTTTAGTCTTTTTTTTCTTTTTTTTTTAATAAGCCGAAGGACCTGTATTTAACAGCTTTAAATGTTCCATTTGTTCTCAAGATTTATTTTAACATTGAGGAATTATGGGCTTGGACCTATTTATTTAAATGCTGCATCTGTGTAAATGGGTGGATCTTTGACTGTAGAGACCCGTCAGGGGTGAGTATCCACCAGACGATTGTGGGATGTCTTAACGTGCTTTTAGGTTACACCGACGTGTGCTAGGGCATTATTACTGTGCCACTGAGACCACGTCAGCAGCGTAACCTTCACGTAGTCCCCTTGGCGTTATCCTGCCCTGGCTCCACCCTAAGCGCAGGCCAGCACGTGTACAGAGAAGGCCAGAGTGGGCACAGACTCCTGCACCACCTGCAGGTGCTTAGAAGGGCGATTCAGAACCCTGTTGGCGTTTTCTTATCGGAGGAACGGAACGAGTGGAGGTTAGAGTGAAACGCAGAAAAATGGGTTAAGTGGGAGGAAATACCTTGCAATGACCATGTGTGAGTAGATTGGTATTGAATTAATTCTGCTTATTAAAATAATACTGGATAACAGTGACAGCCCTTACCAAAGGCCGGTGTGTTCTGAGAACTTTACCTGTTCTCACCACCTTGTAAAGGAGACAGTTTTCTTGTTATTCCCATCCCACAGGTGAGTTTTGATCATCTGCCAGCCTCTTCTGGCCAGTACCTGGTAGAGCTTAGTCACACCCTGGCAGTCTAACTCGAGAGTTCCCCTCTCCCCGTTGGCTTGTGTTTGGTTCTCCAAAAGGATGTTTCTTAGACTCATGATGATAAAGCTCACTCCTGTGCCACCAGGGGGAGAGGATTTGGACCAGTCAGGTTCCATAGAATTAGGAAACAATCCAGGGTTCCTTCTGGGGACCTGGGTGCTGACCAGTCCTATCTATTGGGTCGTTGTGTTTTCTGCACGGTAATGCATTGGTGGTTTCGCTAGGAAGCGTAGTAGTAAGCGCCAATGTCATTCATCCTAATGAACATGCCACCTGGTACGCATTTCATCGTGAAGTGGATCGTGAAGTGGCACTGTCATCACTTACACTGTTGCTTTCTGGGTGCAGCGTCAGAATGCGTCAAGTTTGGGATCATGTCAGACTTGGACCCACTGAGATAAATATCTTGACCTAGTAGTTCAGGTGAGTTGATTTACACGGGTGGATTCTAGCCTATAAAGAACATACAGCAACTTGCTTTGGACCAGTCTCACAAGAAGGGGTTTGTGGTTGAATGAAAGGAGCTACGAAACCACTCCTCCAAAGAGTGGGCCTCACAGATGCCTCTGCTGGTTTTGGTTGAGAGAAGCTGGGTGGCTCATGAACACACTCGTACACATGTTGTTTCACAAGCTTTTGATTTCCTCCGGTAAAAGCCCCTCTTCAGGGCACCATGTTACCTTCTATCTTCCAGTTGCAAATGGCTTGTCGCGTTTATATCCCTTGTACTGTAGCCGACCCCGTGTGTATCAAGAGCGCACACCTCATCCCGTGTGTATCAAGAGCAGTGAAGGCACTTGACCCTGAAGCCGGATTCCCACGCCGGGCCCAGCATTGTCCTGTTGATTCCCGATTCCTGCACTGCGGCTTTATTCAGTGTTTTTGTTCGTTTTGTTTTTTGGCTGCACCGTGCAGCTTACGGGATCTTAGTTCCCGACCGGGGATCGAGCCCGGGCCCAGCCGTGAAGGCGCCAAGTCCTAGCACTGGGTCACCAGGGAATTCCCTATTCAATGTTTGTTAGGTGGCCTGGTCTTTAATTATAAACAACCACTCAGAAATACAAACGCTTCTGCAGGGGCTGAGAGGCTAGTGGGTTGTATGTGACCGAATGTCTTGGTGGGAGTAACGGAGTAACAAATAATTGAAGTACTACTAGGCGTGGAGAAGTGCTTCTGCATTTCAGGTGCTTCTTGGGGGTAGCCGGGCAGACGGGGGTCATCTGAAGTGCCAGGAAAGGGGGCACCAAAGACAGGTGGCTCCTTGGGGAGCGTTGGGGGAACGCAGTGGCAGCAGCGAGGGCGCCTGGAACATGCTGGGTCCTGAGTGCTGTTGTAACGTCTTACGTAGGTGATAACAGCGGTTTTCAAGGGGCTGTAAGGTCAGCAGTTTCTAAGAGCTGATTTGCCGTTTTCACCGTGCTGACAGTTGCACTGATGGTGCAAAAGCAGTGACGGGTAAAACTCGTGAGTAGGGATCAGGGGGCGGTGCTAGAAGCTGTATTCCTCACCACCACCCGCTTATGAAGGGTGACCTCGAAGCAGTGCCAGCCACTGAGTCATTAGGTTTCGGCCCCTGAGTACAACGGCGTCTCGGTGCTAGCTCAACACAGCAAGTGTGTGAAGCACCTCACATAACAGGCATGGCGGCCGCCTCAGCTGGACTGGCCCCTCCCTGTGGACACCGTCTTTACTTAAATGTGACTGACAGCCGGTTACTCACACGTCTGCGTGACAGACGGCCGCTCAGAAATGAATTGTGACCCTGTCACTTCAGTGGAACACCTACAACAAAAGTACCGTGGTCCAGGTGGCTTAGACAACGCAGTTCTGGAGGCTGGCGGTCCAAGATCAAGGTGCTGACAGGTCCAGTGTCTGGTGAGAGTGCTTGTAGGCGGCAGCCACCTGTTCACTGTGTCCTCAGTGGCTCCAGGAGGGTCTCTGGAGTCTCCCTCTTTCTCCCCCCGGCCCCCCGCCAGCAACAACTGATGGTATTTGTGCGTGGCTCAATCAGCAGTATATTACGGTCTCGTTCTTGTGTAGGTGGACCAACGTAACAGAATGAAAAGTTGATTGAAACTACCACTTGTTCTGTTTTGGAAGAGACTAAAACAGAATATGCACTGTTTTCCAACTACTGAACATACTGATGTGGCCAGACTCTACACTGCACTGAATTGAATGTGTTGTTGGAAGCAGGTGTGAGAACCCACTGTCCTCTGCTAAGAGAGACATCGAGGAGATTTGCAGAGGTGGAAAACAACGCCACTCTTCTTCTTTTGTTTTGGAAACTAGAAAAAGTGTATGTTAACGTGTGTCCGTTATTATTTTAAAATAAATATTTGCCTTAATTTTTTAGTTTTATTTTCTAACACTAAATGCCAACGGGGGCTTCCCTGGTGGCGCAGTGGTTAAGAATCTGCCTGCCAGTGCAGGGGACACGGGTTTGAGCCCTGGTCCGGGAAGATCCCACATGCCGCAGAACAACTAAGCCTGTGTGCCGTAACTTCTGAGCCTGCGCTCTAGAGCCCACGAGTCATGACTACTGAGCCCATCGGCCACAACTACTGATGCCTGCGTGCCTAGAGCCCGTGCTCCGCAACAAGAGAAGCCACCGCAGTGAGGAGCCCGCATACCACAACGAAGAGTAGCCCCTGCTCGCCACAACTAGAGAAAAGCCCATGCACAGCAACGAAGACCCAGTGCAGCCAAAAATAAATTAAATTAAATTAAAAAAATGCCAACGGGTGTAACTGACAAAAATATAAGCTTTTGGGAGGAGGGGGGAGGGTCCTTAATAAGTTTTTAAGCGCATACAGGGATCTTGAGATCAAAACGTTTGAGAATTACTGCATTAGCACCTTAAATCTTCATGATAATGCCGGTCATTGCCAAGAGACGCTGCAGTTTGCACCATTCACTCATTGAAATAAACTCGTTTATACAGCGCTGAAAATCTGCACTTACCAAGACGTATGATCTTGACCCGTTTCAAGGGCAGTTGAAGCTGATAGTGTGAACTTCCGGCCTCTGTGCTCGCACCCGTGGTCATCTGTGCAGCCCCTCCACCCCCCTCCCGGTGGCAGGCAGGATTCCAAACCAGGGTTCAGTCTGGTTACACAGTCATCCAATCACGCTGATCTAGGTGCTGCCGTGAAGGGACTTTGCAGATGGCATGAAGTACTAGTCAGCTGACCTTAAGAGGGAGGTGATGCAGGTGAGCCCCGTGATGTCACAGGAGCCCTTTGTGGTCACAGAAGGGAGGTGCAGGCGCGAAGGACTGGATGCCCCCCTGCTGGCCCTGAGATGCAGGGACCGTGTGCAGGCCCTGAAGATGGGCCTGAAGGGGCCGAGGAAGGAAACGGGGCCTCGGTCCCAAACTGCAAGGGACGGCTGTGGCAAAAACTGGGGTGCACACTTGGTCCTTGAGCAACACGGGTTAGGGGTGCCGCCCACCTGCACAGGTGAAGACCCCTGGGTGACTTACAGCCGGCCCTTTGGCCCTCCGTACACTCAGTCCCACATCCAAGGATTCGACCAGCCACGCGTCATGTAGCTCTGCAGTGTTCACTGTTGGAAAATACCCACCTGCAAGTGGACGCACGCAGTCCAGGCCTGTTGTCCAAGGGTCAGATGTATTTGGAAGTGGATCCTTCCCAGACCTCCTGAAGGGAGCCTAACGAGCCAGCCAGCAGCTGGACTTTGGCCTTGTGAGACCCAGAGCAGAATAAACAGCTGAGCTGACGGGATAATACATTTGTCTTTAAGCCGCAAAGTTTGTGGTCATCTGTCCCAGCAGCTCTAGGAAACACACACACTCCTGTCGTGGGGGTGGGGGGGGGGTGTTACCCTAGATTCCATCTCTTCTCAAGCTTGCTCCCTCAGTTCCCCATCTCGGGTAGTCACGAGTGAGCCTCGCCAACACGTGGCCCTTTCTGGGCACCCGACGGGATCGCGCTTCCAGATTCTGTGAGCAGCTCAGGCCGGTGAAGGGAGAGAAGCATCACTTCCAGGCCAGAGCGTTGACTAGCCGTGCAGGGCCCTCCAGGGTGCTGTCCTCTCAGCACAGCCAGGTGCGTTATTCCAGGCGGCCACTCCAGCCTGGCCCCCTGGAGGGACAGTGATGGGAGCCCCCTCCAGCAGCCGTGGGCATGGAGCAGAGGTGAGTCAGGGCTCTTGGACAGGTTCACCCTGAGAGCTGAGGTCCCCCTGCCTAACAGAACCTCTCCACTGCACCTTCAGCCCCCCTCGCACCTTCCACCAAGTAGCTCCCCTTAAAAAGCAGAACAAGTCAAGCCCCTCTGGGTCCTGAGTCCTGGGCTCTTCCCTCGCGCCTCTCATTTTCTCTACAGCCAGCCTGGTTCCCCGCGCCCTCACCTCCTCTCCACTCCACCCACCGCTGCCCGGCCTCTGGCCCAGCCCGGGACCCCTTCCCGGGGCCTCTGCAGGCCCAGCGACCACAGAAGATGAGGAGCGGCTCCCTGAGGCTGCCGGGACCTCCTTGCTCCCCGGCTTCCAGACAAGAAATTTCCCCAATTTCCCTCCCAGAGCCCCAGCCCTGACAAGAAACGGCCCCCAGTCAGCCATGCACATTGGGCTGAAAGCCCACCCTCCACCCAGGACCCAAGCCGGCCCCCTCCCTGCAGCCCCACCTGGCAAGAGCCTCCTGCAGGGCCGGCCCCGTGGAGAACAAGGTAGCCCTTCAGCATCTGCAGAGCCTGCAGGCCAGCGGGAAGGATGGCTACCTGCTCTAGTCGTGAGCACTTGGCCAGGTAGACAGATCCTCTGGGCCGGGACTGAGAATGACGACCACTGGGCTGTCACGTGGGGGATGATGGGGTTAACTGAACGTCAGCAGGATGCAGCTACAGCGTGTGAAGTGGCTTGACCGGTGCGGACACGCACACCCCGTGCAGTTCCCACCCGCCACCCACGGTTACTGAAGGCTTGACTTGTGGGGGCTACTGAGGAGCTGGGCCTTCGATTTGATGTGATTTTAATTAATTTAAATGTAGAAACTGAAACTTTACCCTTGACATCACCCTTCTGGTTGAACACAGGAGAGATTTGTGATGCCACCCCAGCCCCAGGGACCCGAAAACGTCACTGTCTGAAACACCACTGCCTAGCAGGGAGCTGGATGGCAACTCTCATCCATCGTTTTTTATTAGCTTTTAGAAAAAGCCACAGATTCAAAAACTCAAAAATTAAGTCTTTAGCTTGATATGATTAGGTCAGTCATTAAAACCTTATTTTAATCTCAAAATTTCTCATAGTGCAGTATATGAACATGACAAATTCATCTGTGTTAAGACAGAGATAAAAGTCCAATTAAGGTGGGCTTTACCTGAGTTTACATTTCAGGCTCTTCACGGTTTTGCCATATTATTCGTTTCAGAGGATGTGCTCAATTCAAGGCCGGAAGGCCATGCCTGATCTGTGAGCTGGTCCCTGGATAGCTCTAGGTTTTTACTAATAGGACATTACTCTACCGGTCCTGACCTGTTGTTAAAATTTTTCTTTATGCACATGTTAAAGGTTAAAGTATTTCATACATTAACTTTTCCTACTGAATTTGTGTTTCAGATGAATTTCAGGATTCCTTCATTCATCTTCTGTAAAGCGAAAATGAATCAAATGATCTAAGCATTTCAAAGCAAATTTCTGGATGCGAGCTATTTTGAGAAAGTTTGCCCTTGGCCTTGGCTACACGTACTTGTTCAGCCACTCGAGCAAGCTCCTTCTCGCCTCATCGATATAGGGCTTGTCTTCAGGCGAACAGTCTTCTCTCTTGCGATGCACGAACCCGTGCGTTTGCCCAGAAAACGTTTTAATTTGATATTCCACTTTGCAGTTTTCTTTCAACTTCTGAGTCAGCAAAGAGACCTGGTTGGCAAAAGATTTCATGATGTTAGGACTTTAACCCTCTAGCAATATTTTCCATTCTCCAAATCTTCCCTGAATGCTTATCAAAGAGCTTTAACATCTGTGCTTTAAGTTACGTTCCAGCTATCATGAATTTTTCACTTTTAATTTTATAATCGGCACAGTCCGCGCCTCTGGCAAAGGAGAGAATTCAGAGCGATATAAAAATGATACATCAGGGGACTTCCCTGGTGGTGCAGTGGTTAAGACTCCGCACTCCCAATGCAGGGGGCCCAGGTTCGATCCCTGGTCAGGGAACTAGATCTCACATGCGTGCTGCAATTAAGGAGCCCACGTGCCGCAACGAAGACCCGGTGCAACCAAATAAATAAAAATAAAATAAATACTTTTTTTAAAGATACATCAATTATTTGAAATTGTATTAATATATTTATATATTATTCAATATATACTTCAGTCTATTTGCATATACCATATTCAATGTATTCAATATGTAATTCATAGATTCAAGTATAAGTTGTTTAAAACATATCAATAAAATGTATCAGTTATGAATAACAACAGTAATTTCTAAACAACTGCTTTTGAACCACAGTTTCCATCTGCCTTTTCCTTATCAACATATTGGATTTAACATAGCTGTGTCTTCACTACTATATATAAAATAGATAACCAACAAGGACCTACTGTATAGCACAGGGAACTATACTCCATATTTTGTAATAACCTATAAGGGAAAAGAATCAAAAAATATATACATATACATATATATATGTATATATATATATTTTTTATGTATAACTGAACCACTGTGGCATACACCTGAAACTAACATGACATGGTAAATCAACTATACTTCAATAAAAAAATTTTTAATTAAAAAAAACAAACAGCTGTGTCTTTAAGGACAGAGATCTTATGATAACTCATGGGTTCCACACGGAGGGGGCACGGGCAGGGAAGTAAGTAACCAGCCATCCAGCCATGGCAGGAGCACTTAGGGGGTTACAGACCCCCTCAAAGTCCCCGATAAAACACACCTTTAAAACTTTAATGTTGAAACATATTTGGAGGAACAAATGAATCCTTCGGGATGTTTTCCCCAAAATGTCAAGTCCTGCTATTAAACACAGAGATGAGAAGAGTTAAGATGCCAACTTACCTGCTCTAGAGGAATCACAGCATCGTTTTCAGCAAAAATGAACAACGTGGGGTTCTTTAATTTGTACACGTCTTCAGAGTCTTTGATGATGCCTGGAGAATGGGGGCGGGACAGGGACACAGGATATGACTCCCGTACATGTGCCACAGAAAACGATGTGAGTTAGATTTTTCAAAGGAAAACATGTGCTTTGGGGGTTTTGTGTCTTTTCTTTTTAGCAATTCCACAAAAGTGGCCTGTTCTATAAAACTAGGCTCAAAGAGAAGGTTACTGAGTCTGAGCTCCCTTCTCTCTACCTCACTCACCAGGAATCAGGCCATTAAATGACGGCTGTAGACCTGGCCAGCTGCTTGGCAGGTAAAGATACGGAGCAGCCTGAAAAATGCTCCCTCTTGGGACGTGTCTTCATTTACCAAGAGGTGATAACTTTCTAATCTGGACCATCTGACCACCGCTGTTCTGGAAGTTTCTCATGGTTTACTCAAGCCCCAAGGTTCTGACGTCAGTGTTTGATGGGGTATTTGTGCTCAGAGGAGACCACGTGTGTGAAGTCCCTGGGCACGGCAGCGGGTCCCAGCAGGTCATTCATAATAATTAGTTTTCATCCTTCTAAAGTGCCTTCAGAATTTTAGAGATCATTTAGTCAAAAGCATGTTGGACTTTGGAGATTCAGACAACTTTGAGTGTGCCCACTCCTATAGGAAAATAAGTAAAAGTTTCAAACTTCACTGTCATTCTGAGATGAGAGGAGTTCTAAAGAAAAGATTATTCTGGGCTTCCCTGGTGGCGCAGTGGTTGGGAGTCCGCCTGCCAATGCAGGGGACATGGGTTCACTCCCTGGTCCGGGAAAATCCCACATGCCGTGGAGCAGCTAAGCCCATGCGCCACAGCTACTGAGCCTGCGCTCTAGAGCCCACAAGCCACAACTACTGAGCCCGCGTGCCACAACTACTGAGCCCACGCACCACAACTACTGAAGCCAGTGCGCCTAGAGCCCGTGCTGCGCAGCAAGAGAAGCCACCGCAAAGAGAAGCCCGCGCACCGCAAGGAAGAGTAGCCCCCGCTCGCTGCAACTAGAGAAAGCCCGCGCTCAGCAACGAAGATGCAACACAGCCAAAACTAAATAAATAAAATAAATAAATTTATTTAAAAAAAGAAGATTATTCTGGCACTTGTCAAAGACAGTAAGGAAGATTTTATTCGAGGAGACCACGGCAACAAGGGTTTGCAGTGAGGGAGGGACACCAGACTCAACCCCAAATGCGAGGACAAGTGGGATTTTCCACCACGGAGCAGGATGGGGGCCGGTGGATGGAAAATGACAAAGGAATCATGGGGCTACAGGGATTCTGGCCGGACAGTATTTGACAAAGCCTTTGCTGAAGGCAGGCCAGGTGACAAGGCATGGGTGGGGGGTGGACAGGAGGAATTTGATCACATATCAAGGATGGGGAGTTCTCACTAAACTGACCCAGTGGGCCAAGGAGAGAGCCCAAGGTCGGGACATACTCAGAAAGAGGACTCACAGCGGAGCCTGACTCAAGGGTGGTCATAGAGAATCCCAGTCAGTACGGAGGAGAAAAAATTGTTTTCCATTTCCTGTTGGCAGTATAGCAAAGCCAAGTAAGCCGGAGAGCCTCCCCTTAGCTGTAACTCCTCTCTAGAATGCAGGGAGCCACGGGCAAGAGGGCCACGCTTTCTGCCCTATTCTGTGAAGGCCCCGTTAGGTGGCTGCACAGCGCTTTGAGGCCCCTGGGCTCCAAGTCCCGCCCGGCTCCGCAGTCGCGCACTGCGCAGAGGCGGCCACGAGGGGGCGCCAGCGAGCAGTCCACTCCGGAGCGCCTTGTGCTAATTCACACAAAGGGCCACGAGGGCTGCCAGCCCCATTGTGCACAGCGGCCACCGGCAGCTTGCTGCTGCCTTTGAGTAAGTAAACAGGTAAAGGGCGCTTTTTTAACGCTAAAAGTAAGTGAAAATACCGCAGTAGGGAACCATTAAGTCAAATAAGAATCATTAGTATAACTGTTGGATATACTATCATGAAAGAAAGCCAAGGTCGGATGTTTCCATATCCTCACTTAGTAACCATTTCTATACACAGATATAATGTTCTTATGTCATTGGTGTGATACATTTGGTTTGTTTGCATGAAATGTTTATGTTGCTATTTACATTTTAGAGTCGGTTTTCCCTTTCCCCGTTTTCATATGTATACACATATATGCATGTGTATATATATAGTGTGTGTGTGTGTGTGTGTGCAGGACTGCATGCATGTGTGAGTAGTTGAGAATTAGTCATATCTTCGAAAAATCTTTTCACAGCTATTGCTCATAAAAATATTGCTTGATATTAACCATTATCACAGAAAGAAATGTATCCCCTTCATCCTAGGTTAAGAAATTGAGACCTCGGATTAGGGGATTTCCCCAAAGGCACACTGTCAGGACCCAGGTTCCCTCTGGGTAGATATTACATACTTCCGCCTCTACCTTCAGATTTTTTAAAACCAATTCCTTAAGATAGGCCATCTCTGCTCCACTGGGGTTTGTGTTACACCAGGACCCTCAGTTTGGGAAGAGGCTCGTGGCCTTTGTCACTCAACCCCTCGTCCAGTTTTCATTGTGTAAAAATGCACAAGGCAGGTTTACCGTAGATGGACACCCCCGCCCTGAATTCTGGGTATTTCATCATTATGTGATGGACAGCAACTCCACCCCAGCAGAATCCCACGACGCCAATCTTCTTGGCATGACAACGTTGTTTCAGATACTTCAGGACCGCATCAACTTCTCTAGAATGAAAGAAAAGTTATTCAAGGGGAATTCCCTGGTGGTCCAGTGGTTAGGACTCCGCACTTTCACTGCCGGAGCCCGGGTTCAATCCCTGGTGGGGGAGCTAAGATCCAGCAAGCTTCTGGCACAGCCAAAAAAAAAAAAACAAACGAGGTATTTTGTGGCCCCTTGAAAGTACACTGGGCAGCAAGCACTAGTGGTAACAGGGCTTTCTCAGCAGCTGTTCCTTGAGGTTCTGAGATCCCTACTTTCAGAGCTCCGTCCTCACCACCTCCTACCGGGTGACGAGTAACAAGTGACATCTCTCCCCGGCAAGTCTCCCTGCCAAGCCCAGCCTCTTCCAACCACCTGACAGGGTGGCACAAATCAGACCATCTTGAGCAACAGCCTTCCACAGCCTCAGGAGAGATCAAGGCCCAAGGCCACAGCGCGGCTCCAGGGCTTGATCCCAAGATCCGGCCCCAGGGAGCTCCTTCATCTCCTCTCTCTCAGCAGGGCGCAGCCTCAACCAAGAGGCAGCTCCCCAGCTCTGTCTGACTCAGCACATTCCATCCCCCTGCCCGACACCCTAACTCTGCATCGCCTGTTTCCTCCCATGCCCAAAGAGCACAGTAGTATTTGGAAAGGCAGGAGGAAGAGGCAAGCCCGAGGGGACGGGGAACAGTGGCTCTGGCCTTGCAAATGGTTCGTTTGCAAATTGGTTGTCTGGAACTCATACAGCTTCTGCAACTAGAAGCATGATGCCAAAATAGAGGTAGTGCTGCAAGGCCGGCCCGGAAAGTTCTGCTGGATCTGATAAGGAAAAAACGCTGTCTGTTTGCACTTAAAAAAAAAAAAAAAAAAAAAGGAAAAAGCAATTCTATTGCACTTTCTTTTTCTTTTAATCGTAAGATATCTTTGAACACATTTAAACATATGTATCATACCATTCTGTGTGCAAGTAGTTATTTTCATAATGTTAGAAGAGCTGTAATTAGGTAATTCTGCAAAATAAAATGGAATAAGGAATAGTTTTCGTCATTTTGTTTTTCAGTTTTTCTCGAATGCTTTGATCTTAAGAATAACTGCCTTAACTGGAGGGGACAAGAAGGAAGAGGGCATTTCTATAAACGTTCTTTCACTGACTCAAGTGAACCTATCTTCCTTTTGTTGCCGAGTATATATTCCCCACTTTCCTGGGAACACCAGAACTTAGCTTTGGATGAACCTCCCTTCCCCATGCTCGGTCCATATACTTCGGGGGGCTCAGTTCCCGGAGGGGAGTATGTGGGTCTGGCCTGGCCAATCGCAGCATAGCAATCTCTAGCCACAACGATTGGTTCAAGGATGGACTTGTGACCCAGTCATAACCATCAGGACAAAACGAGAATTTTGCTGGCTTGCTGGGAAAGGAGCCAATGGGAGGCTGGAGCTGCTGCAGCCATCTTGCCACCCAGAGGCAAATGCTGCCTGACAATGGAGCCAGCGTCAGACAAGGGTGCTGCGGGATGCTGGGAGGTCGCATCCTGGGGATACCTTCTGAGCTATAGACCAACCTCTGCTTGAAGCCAGAAATTACCTCTTTTCAGTACTATAAGCCAATAAATTCCATGACTCCTTAAGCAGCAACCATTCAAGATGGGTTTTCTTTCAAACAAAAGATATTTGACTAGACACAAGGACTGGAGTCTAATTTCCAAGTTAATGTCTCCATTTTATGTCTCATTTTGATTTAAAATGTGTGGCTCTCCTTATCCCCTGTGGAGAGGTACCTCTGGGCTGCTCTAATGCCCTCCAGAAAGGATCATCCTGATTTGCAGTCACAGATAGAAGGCAGCCCCACAAGGCTTTTCCTCAAAATGTCCTAACTGTTCCCCTCCACGCAAAGCTGAATGTCATATTCACATCACAGGCTCTCTGGGTCTCTTGTGTTTCTACTTGTATTTTACTCGTAACTTCTGGCTTCATTTTGTTTTTCCTGGGCTTGCAGTCTGAGTCCCTGGGAGGGAGGCCTGGAAATGGATAAAGGTGTGGGAAGTTGGGTCCCCAGTGCTCTCAGAGTCCACCCTGGGGAAGGCAAGGGAGGAAGCAGGGCAGAGAGAGAAGCTGGGCTGTGGTGTGGTCTCCACAAAAGCCCCAACCGGGGAACTTGGAGCTGGGGCGGCGCCCAACTAGGGGTGAAGGAGCCAGGCCTCCACAGCCCTGTGGTGAGACTCCCCAGGGTGGGACTTAAGACAAGGCGCTTCGCACCTCCAGCCACCGGCAAGACCCCGAGGTTCCTCCTTGCTGACAGCCCCGGCAAGCTGGGAGCCCCCAGGGCAGCCTGCAGCGTCTCCCTGGTCTGACGGACTGTGCAGAGAGCCGAGGGAGACCCTGGCCAGAGCTGCAGAGCACAGCTGCTTGGCACAGGCCCGCAGAGAGAGGGTGGCCAGGGAGCAGGAGAGTCTGGCCCTGGGGAGTATGCGGAGGAAGGTGAGGCCCCTGAGGGCCGTGGACACAGGTCTGCCCGGGGTCCGCCGGCTCAGGAGCTGGACGGGCCAGCAGCCCTGGCGTCAGCTCTGGAGCAGCAGAGGCTTCCAGGGACCAAGTGGTCACAGGCAGAGTTAGCAGCAGCTGCCCCAACCTGGGTTTGGGGGACAGCTTATCAAACACGAGGCTCCCGTGCGTGACGGGAGGACGTCCGACGATGGGAGAGGACAGCGTTCGGGAGGATGCCTGGTCACGGTGAGTCGGGGGCTAGGGCTGGGGGACCCCTTTGCCCTGGGCTCAGGTCTTCCTGTTCAGGAGGAGCTTGGCACTAGAGAACATCCCTGCCTCTTTCCCCGCTCCATCCTTATTCCTCCAGACCAAGAAGAGGGGATCTGAGTGGCAGCTGAGCCCTCTGGTCCTTGCTTCTGGACTGAGTGGAGCCAATTTAATAAAAGGCTGCAATCCTGGGGGATCCACCCCCCTTTTCTTCCCACAGTTCCCTGGACCCTGGCAAGACCGCGGTCCTGGTCTGGTGGGTTTGGTCTAAAGACCCAGTTTCCCCGAGGCAGGGGGTGGGAGGGTGGCGTTTTTGGGGGAGGGGATGGCACTTGGGGCCTCAGTTTCCAATCAGCAGAGTGGACGTGGGGCTGACGTGTTCTCTGATCTCTCTTCTCTGCCTGTTGTTTCAACTGGTTCTGCAACCAGAGGGGAAGGAGGGAGTGTTGATCTATGGACCCCTATAGCCCAACCGTCAAGGAAAATGGGACCCCCAGGTACTTCAAGGAAGCTGTCTCAGCATCGGTGCCACAAAGCATTTCCCAGAGAGGAAAGCAAGTGAACTCGCTGGGCAGCAGGGTGCTTGTTGGTTTCTAACCAACCCTCCGCTGCAAAGACTGTGCTAAACGAAATCTGTTTCCTTTACGCCTCAGGAAGGACTCTGCGAGCTGTGGCCTCTGAGGTCGTACACGGTGGGAGGGCAGGCAGGTGGGTGGGTGACCGAGGAAGCCGGACCCTCCTCTCCCTCCTGCCTCTTGCTCCTGGGGCCCTGGGGCGCCACCAAGACAGCCACGCTGGCTGGTAATGTACTTGGGACTTACTTATCGATCCTTCTGGCATCTCTTGTCTTCAACCACTCGGGGAAGGTGGACCAGTCCCCTGAGGGGTGCCACGGCTCCTGTCCTACAAAGAAGTCTGGAACAATGGTTCTGTAAAATAGGGACATTCGTCCTGCTTAGTTTCAGAGCTGTTGGGACTCCATATTTGCTTCTGTTCATTAAGAACTTGTCACGTTGGCGGTTCTGGACCACAGGAGAAGAAAGGTAGTGGTCACAAGGGCCAGCTGTGATCGCAGCAAAGAGGCCAACTGGCTCCAGGCCAGAGCATCTCAGATTTCACAACCGAAGGTGCAGGGCCTCTGGCAGCCGGCTGAGAGCCCAGCCCGTCTGAAAGGCCGAGGCCTCGGTCGTGCACACTCCCGGCTAGCTGTGACGCCCAGGACAAGGGTTCCCAGGCGGCGAGGGCCTGGGCGGGCGGACACAGGCTCCCCTCCTGCCCCTGAGGAGTCGCACCTCTCAGCTGGCCTTTCGCGTTAGCCTCAGGCCAGAGGGCACACCTGGTGAGCGGCCCAGTCACCATGACCAAGCAATTTCCCAACCTCCGCCCAGGATGCCAACAGGGCACAAGGTCCTGCCCCGAAGGTTTGGTCTCATGCAGGCTCTAAAAGGGGCCGCGGAGCAGACAAGCCAGCTTGCGGGGTCCATGTCAACCTTCCTTCCGCATCAACCCCGGGGTGGAGCAACGCGGCCCCCGCCAGAGAGCCGGTTTTGGAAGTAAAGGTCACGGCCATGGATGGAGGAACACAACCTCTCCTGCAGGGGTGGGAGGAACACTGAAATCTGGGTCAGAAGAATCTAAGTTCAGGTCCCTGTACTGCCCGTTCTGCCCTGAAACCTTAACAAGTCACTTAATCACTTTTAGCCTCTTTTTCTTGATCTAACAGAGCCCTGCACCCTCAGAGGATTATTCTGAAGGCAAAATACTTAGATAAGGGTGAGAGGCTTTGTTAAGTCACAGGCATCTTTACTCGTTTTTATGTTCCGTCTCCAGCTAATGGACCCACCCAAGACAACGGAAGCCACGCCCCATCCAATCTCCTCTCTGCAGCGGGTGACGTGGGGCAACTGAGACCTCCGCCTTCATGCCGCGGTTTCCTAACCATCAAAATGGGAACAGTGACAGCCCCGCCTTGTCCGGGTTGTTGGAAGGATGACGGGCAATTACCCCGGGAACGCCCTAGGGGTCCGGTCTGGCGGAGCCAGAAAGCAATCAGGGCTGGCTATTGTTTTCATTACTGGTATTGCCCTTGGAAAGTTAAGTTGCCTCATCCACAAGAAACGTGAGGGCATGAAAAAGGGAAAAATCAAGTGGACGTCCTCTTTCCAGTCAACAGGAAACTGCATCACACGGCAGTGGGGGTGCTTCCTTTCAATGGGTTTCTCTTTGTAGGAAAACGAGATGGGTGCACGCTTTGGTTTTCAGCTCCTCTTTTTAAGAAAACAAAGGGAATTGGGGTGCACCACACTCGGGGCTCGCTGAGTGAAGCTGGGCTGGCAGGGATGGTCCCTCCTCTCTCTCCTCCGTGCTTTACTGAAGCTGCTGCCAACAGCACAGCGGTGCGGGGCAAGCAGGTGACAGCAGTCACCAAAGGTGGCCATGGTCACACAGTGTGACAGAGGTAGCCTTTGGGAGCTGAGGTCTCACTCTGCCAGTTCTGGAAGCCAGTCTAACTCACATCAGGCCATGACAGTTCGTGTTCAGACCAGGATAACTACGTGTGCCCTGTGTGTGAAAGCTGACCCCAGGTGGAGATGCTTCAAGGGCCAAGTAATGGATCCATTTCAGAGCTGGCGCGTTCTGCCCTAGGGGTCCTGTACCAGTGTCTGCGCAGCGCCTCACATCGGGAAATAACTCTCCCAGCGTCCAACAAGTCTACAGGGCTAGCCATCCTAGGAGGACCTGAAGCCCAGACATTGGGTTGGGAGCAGTTGGCTTCCACTGGACACTGGCTGTCATATGTGACAGTCTCCATTTACCTGCACCCCAGTGAGATAAGAAAATACATAATGTACATCAGAATATACTCAGGGTTTTTGGTTTCATTTCCTTTGAAGGGAACAAAATACAGAAATTTACATGAATTTAAGCAAACAAAAAAAAAGAAGAAGTTTATACGTACGTGTATCCATTTCCTGCAATCATGTCCGCCATGTACCTGGTATTGGACAACTGCCAGCCGAATATATCTTGAATGACAATCACAGCTTTGCCAGCGTCAACGGGGGATTCGGTGAGATAAGCCTTGATGTGCTCAACTTGAACTTCACGCCCCAACCCTCCGTACTCTATTCTATGGCCAATGTCACATGGACAAGGGTGAGCTTCGTTAGCCATTGGAGATGTTTAAGTCAGGCTACAGAGAGACACATGCATTACACTGAGTGGGGCACATCCAAAGATTATAAACAATGAGAAAACTAAAATCAAGAGTACAGGAAAAAAATTAATTTTAACTATACTTACAGTGTATTCGTGCAAGAAATCAATGATAACTTCTGGTTCTGGGTGATGAGATTAAGCTAAGAAGAATCCATTCCCAGGTTTCCCTGCTGGCGCAGTGGTTGAGAGTCCGCCTGCCGATGCAGGGGACACGAGTTCGTGCCCCGGTCCGGGAGGATCCCACATGCCGCGGAGCGGCTGGGCCCGTGAGCCATGGCCACTGAGCCTGCGCGTCCGGAGCCTGTGCTCCGCAACGGGAGAGGCCACAACAGTGAGAGGCCCGCGTACCGCAAAAAAAAAAAAAAAAAAAGAATCCATTCCCATTATAAACAGTAGAAATACCAGAGTGAATGCAACTAACAAATAAAAGTTAAAATGGTGGAGCTCAGAGGGAAAAGGAAGCAACCTCCATCCCCGGGTGAGAGAGGAAACTGGAGGTCAGGGTCAGGGTGGCAGCAGCAGATGTGAAGGAGCCAGGATGCTGGGGACAGGGCCAGACCCAGAGACAGGCCCTCACCTAACTAGTGCTTAGGACTCTGTGTCCAGTGAGGCCTTGGGACCCCTTGAGACAGGGATTTGTAACTGAGACTTTCCCACACAAGGTCTGAGCCCTCAAAGGTTCATATTTAGCAGACAAAATTCAAAACAAACAACAAAAGAAAAACTCTGCCAACCAAGCCTAGGAATATGGTAAGGAAGCCCAGGAAAGGAAAAAAGAAACCATAAAAAATAAAATAATAAAATAAAACTGGAAAATAAATGAATGTAAAGTCTTCAGCAACAACAACACAAAAACCAATCCCCCAAATTTGCACCATCCTTTTGAAGTAGGAATACCTAGGCTGAGAAATTGACGGAACAGTGGACCCTGGGCAGTGAAATCCCTGGGCACCCGGCAGAAACAAATGCAAGACTTTCACAATTCAGGCCAGAAAATGCTTCCCACTGAAGAGGTGCTTACTACAAATAGCTTCACAGGAGGAAGTGCTCCAAATAAACACTCATCAGGAAGACTGATGGTGGGAATGGGGGTAGAAATGAGGAAGAGACCCAAACACACTTGACCAAACAAACAGCAGGAAAGGAGAAGAAGAAGAACAGTAAACCTATCAACCATAAAGCAAAAAATAATGTGGGCTGAAATAAATCCAAACAAGTATAAATATATTAAATTCACTGTTTGAGACAGATTCTCTAATTAAATTTTTGTTTTTAATTCAAAGAGGTTTCCTTGGAAAGGAAAAACTAGGAAGCCTGAACCCAAAGATAGAGATCTCTTCAATAGCAATTAGAGAATATACAGTCTTTTCAAGCAGATGTGAACAGCTACCAAACTGCCCACATATTAACCCACAAGTCAACAAAAATTTTATATAAAACGTGTTATATTAGCACAATGAAGAAATGATAATAAACATCCAAAAGGTTTAGAAGCGAATTACAATGAAAACACTCTGTAGCAAAAAGTGGAAGCAATACACTGGTACTTAGAGAAATATTGATACCCTAGATTCCAGTCAGAGAGAAAAACACTTTCCCCTACCCTCTTAGGTTCAGCAACTGAGGGCCTGCGAATTTAACCGACAAAAGTCAGATTAACAGGAGAAAAAGCATACACGTTATTAATATTTTTAATTTTTAGCACACAGTGGTTTTGCAGAAAAGAAGTGAAAACCCAAGAAGCAGTTAGACACATGGTTTATACAGCATTTTAACAAAGGGTGATAAATTGTGGAGGCATGACTGGGAAATATATGGGGAATCTGGTGATAAGAGTTGCTCCCCTCATAGGGGAGAGGGAATTTATGCCCTAATTTTAGGCAGAAAGGGGGAGGGAGAAAAACTCTTTTTGCATCTGCTGTTTCCTAATTGCCTTCAGCTCAAAATAATCAATACGCCAAAGTGCCATATTTGAGGAGGGTATCCTTTGATCCTCTTCAATTGCATGTATTAGACAAAAGGGAAGACTGGAAATAAGTTAAGCGTTCAATTCAAGAAGTGAGGGGAAAAATTAGAATAAACCCAAAAGGAGAAAATAATGAGATGAACATAAACAATGGAGAAACAGAAAGTGATTAAAATCTGATTTTCGAAGTTATAAAATAGGTATATCTCCAGCAAACCCGATCAATAAAAAGGAAAGAATGATAAAGACACACAACAACAACAGCATAACAATATGTGGAATGAAAAAGGTGACGTAAGTACAGATTTTTCCCTTTAAAAAAATCACCAAAAAATTAGTATAAACAACTTTACGCTAATAAATTTAGAAACAGAAAAACCTGACAAATATGCAGAACGAGAGGAAAAAATTCTTAACTTCAAAAATATAAAAGAAAAAAAAAAGGTGATGAGACAGCTCGAGATTAAAAGAGATTAAAGAGAAATGAAATCAAATGCACCATGTGAATCTTGACTACATCCTGGTTCCGAGTTAAGAACCGCTATAAGAGACACTTGGGGAACAAGTGAGGAAGCGAATATGGATGATAGTGGATATTACAAATTAATATTAATTTTCCACGGTGTGGTAATACAAGTTCTATAGGAGAATGTTCTTATTTTTAAAATATGTGTGCTCAAGTAGGGGATGGAGTATCAGCATCTGTAATTGACCCTCAAATCATTATAAAACACACATGCACAGACATACGTACAGAAACATAAAGCAATTATGGCAAATTGCAAACAACTGTTGAATCTAGGTGATCACAAGTGTTCACCTTCTTCCGGTTTTTGAGGAACAACAAGGAACAGTGTAGTTGGAACAGAAATATCAGGGAGAGAGCGTGGTGGGGAACACTGCTTTTCCCAGAATCCTCCAGCGGCTTCCATCTCACACCGAAAAAGCCAAATTCTTGCCACGAGAATGGTAATGGTGAAAAGAGCGAGAAAGGTCAGGGGCTAGATAGATTTTTCAGGTGCAGCCAATTGGTTCTGCTGACAGATGGCATGGGTAGGATATTTAACAGAAAGGAGTCAGTGGTGTTGCTTGAGCAACTGGAAAAGGATGGAATGTCTAAATGAAAGGGGAGAGTGCCGAAAGAGCAGGTTTGAGGAGACCAGGACTTCAGGCTGTGGCATAAGCAGTTTGAAATGTCTATGAGACATGCACATTCCTGTCCAGCGGCCAGCTGGATAACAACGCACAAGTTCAGGGCAGGGGTCCAAGCTGAGGATATGCATTTCAGAGTGATCGGCATACACGGTGGAACCTCATTATCTGCAGATTCTGTATTCATGAATTTGCCTACTTGCTAAATTTATTCGTAACTCCAAAATCAATTCTTGCTGGGCTTTTTGCGTCTTCCACAAATCTGTGTAGAGCCACAAAAAATCTGAGTCACTGAGATGCACTTTCCCAGTCAAGGTCGAAAAAGGCTGCGCTCTGTCTTCCTGTTTCAGCTCTCACGCTGTAAACAAATTTCCTTCTCATGGTCTATTTAGTGCCACACGTTTGGTAATTTTGTGCTTTTTGTTGGTGATTTCATGGGCAGCGCTAAAGTGCCGTCTACGGATCGAAATGCGAGAAGGCTGTGATGTGCCTTAAATACGTGTTAGACAAGCTTTGTTCAGGTGTGAGTCACACTGCTGTCGGCCATGAGTCAATGTTAATGAATCAACAATATGTAGTAAATATATATTGTGTTTCTTCATACAGAAACACAAACAGAACAGGGCTAAATATTGATGAGTTGATGGAAACGTGACCAGAGGCTCGTAGGAACCGACTACATTTCCCTGTGGTCCACTAGCAGCTAGTTCAGCGTTCACGGCAACTTTACCGAACATAACTTCTGCGAATGAGAATCAGCTGAGCACAGTATTTACAACCTTGAGAGTGAATCACATCCTTCAGGGAATAACAATAAAGAAGAATGCAGAAGATGGAGCCCTGGGGTCCTTCGGTACTTAAGCCTTCCTTTGGGGAGGTAAAAAGGGACTAGTGACTGTGTCTGAGAAGGACGGGCCAGTGAGAGAGGAGGAAACCCCAGGTGTGGTGTCCAGGAGCCAAGCCAAGAAAGGGCTTCCAGAACAGGAGAGTGGGGCTTCCCTGGTGGCGCAGTGGTTGAGAGTCCACCTGCCGATACAGGGTACACGGGTTCGTGCCCCGGTCCGGGAAGATCCCACATGCTGCGGAGCGGCTGGGCCTGTGAGCCATGGCCGCTGAGCCTGCGCGTCCGGAGCCTGTGCTCCGCAACGGGAGAGGCCACAACACTGAGAGGCCCGCGTACAAAAAAAAAAAAAAAAAAAAAGAAGAACGGGAGAGTGTAAGCATAACGGAATCACTTTGCTGTACACCTGACACTAACACAACATTGTAAATCCACTATACTTAAAAATGAAAAACCGTGTATGCACCAAAAATAATTAATTTTTATAAAAAAGAAAGAAAGAAAGGGAGGGTGTAGACCATGCAACATTCTGCAGGAAGACCCGAGGATGCAGACAGGGTTGCCCACCAGGCTCTGCACGGTGGAAGTCAGGCTGAGGGCGTCCAGAACAGGTTTGCAGGAGCGGGGAGGGCGGGACTGCTGGGGGCTGAGACAGAAGAGAGACGGGGAGACAGGAAATACAGAAAGCTCTCTCTAGACTGTCACCAGTCCTAAAAAAGAGAGTGAGCAAAAGATGGAGGGAAGATGTGGAAACAAGTCTTTTTTTTTTCTTTTTCTTCATGGAAGAAATGTCAGCATATTGGCTTGTGGATGAGAATGTACCACGGAGAGGGAACAAGTGGTCTCTGGAGAGAGGGGTGAGGCCAGCACAGCAGAGGAGGCACTGGGCAGGTCCTCCCACAGCCCTGGGAGAGAAGGCAGAGGGTGAGGACACAGACACAGGTGGTTGGGCGCTGCCAGGAGGGAGGTTGTGGATGCTCCCACCTGCCTCTGTTTGCTCAGAGAACTAAGAAGCAGAGTCAACAGATCAGGGTAGAAGAAGGAGGAGATTGGAGGGGAGAATAGAAGTGGAAAATGAGGGCCCGGAACATAGGCAGGGTCAGTGAGGCCGTGTCCCCCAGCCAGGTCCAGCTGCAGGATGCAGGCAGGGAGAGGCCGGCAGAACAGACGGGGCTCTGCTGGGTCATGACAAGGGCAGGAAGTCTCTGTGACTCCTCAGGAGGTGGGATGGACACCAAGCAACCCAGGTGAGAAAACAAAGCCCTGTGAGTCACTGCCTACCACACACAGAGATCCTGTCAGCCTCCTTTAAAGGTGCGAATCCCATTATGGGGGCCCCACACTCATGACCTCATCTAAACCTAATTGCCTCCCAAAGGCCCCGCCTCCCAATACCATCTTCAACATGTAAATTTGGGGGACACAATTCAGTCCACAGCAGTAGCCAATGTAAAAAATACTTATAAGAAAATTGGGGAAAATTGAACTGACTGGATATTTGATGATATTGAGAATCATTTTAATGGGGGGGGTAAGGGAAGGAGGAATAATGTTATAACAGTGATGGGTTTTTTTTAACGAGTCCTTATCTTTTATAGCTACATGCTGATGTGTGTACTGGGACTTTCCCAGTAGGCTGTGGAGATTGTGGGAGAGTGTCTAAGTACTGACAGTACTGGAATTGGGTGGTTCAGGAGCGTCCATTGTACTAGTCTCTCAACTTTCTTTTTCTTTTTAAATTTATTTATTTTATTTATTTATTTTTGGCTGTGTTGGGTCTTCATTGCTGCACGTAGGCTTTCTCCAGTTGCGGCGAGCGGGGGCTACTCTTCGTTGCGGTGCATGGCTTCTTACTGTGGTGGCTTCTCTTGCTGTGGAGCATGGGTTCGAGGCGCACGGGCTTCAGTAGTTGCAGCACGCAGGCTCAGTAGTTGTGGCACACGGGCTTAGCTGCTCCGCGGCATGTGGGATCTTCCCGGATCAGGGATTGAACCCGTGTCCCCTGCGCTGGCAGGTGGATTCTCAACCACTGTGCCACCAGGGAAGCCCCTCTCGACTTTCATACATGCTTGAGATTTCCCACAACAAAAAGCTTTCAAACTTTTATTAAATTTTAAACACTGTAAGATAAAAGTCTCCGTAAAAAAGTGAGAAAACAAGATACAGATTAAAAGAAATTATTTTCAAAGCAGAGGCCACCGTAGTATCCAGATAAAATATATGAAGAATTCTTAGAAATTAACAAAACAAAGACAGCCCCAATAGAAAATGCTCCAAAGATATGAGGCAATTTACAAAAGGATACACCTGAATGGCCCGTAAACATGTGAAGAGATACTCGACCTCACTGGTATTTAAGGAAATTATAACAAGAACAACAACAAGATACCGTTTTCCCTCTTGCAGATTGGCAATGAGTTTATTAACACCAAGAGATGGTGCCCAAGTAGGGAAACGGAAGGGAGTGTAAACTGATACACACTCTGGGAAGCAGTTCAGCAAAGGCAATGAGGAACACACCCTGCAACCCAGAAATCCCCCCACTGGTGTATTCCCTAGAGAATTTCACACTCGTGTGTGTGTGTGTGTGTGTGTGTACACACAGACACATGCAGTGGGTATGCAAGGCTGTTCTTGCCACCAAAATGTGGCAATAATTGCAAGCAATATAACGACCATCAGGAGAATGAGATACGTTGCCATTTATTCATTGTCGTGGGTTGAAATGCGTCCCCCAAAAAAGTTACTGTTCAAGTCCTAACCCACAGAACCCGTGAATGTGACCTTATTTGGAAATAGGTACTTTGCAGAGGAATCAGGTTAAGACAAGGCCATCCTGATGAAGGTAGATGCTAATCTAATTAATGGCTGGTGTCCTTAGAAGAAGAGAGAGAAATCTGGATACAGACACAGACACACATGGAGGGACAGCCATGGAAGACACAGGCAGAGTTTGGAGGGGATGCATCTACAAACCAAGGAACACCACGAATTGCCAGCAACCACCAGAAGCCGGGAGAGAGACAAGGAAAAACTCTCCTCTGCAGGTTTCAGGAAGAGCACAGCCCTGCCAACATCTTCATTTCAGATTTCGGGCCTCCAGACAGTGAGAGAATAAATTTCTGCTGTCTTAAGTCACCCAGTTTGCGGTAATGTGTTACAGCTAATACACTCCTAAAAAGAACATTACATAGCAGTTCAATGAGCAAACTCCATATATAGTTATCAATACAGTAAATCTCAAACACATAATGCTATATAGAGAGACAATGAAAGAAATGAGATTAGTTATTTGTAGTGAGGTGGATGGACCTAGAGTCTGTCATACAGAGTGAAGTAAGTCAGAAAGAGAAAAACAAATACCGTATGCTAACACACATATATGGAATCTAAAAAAAAAATTAAAAAAAAAAAGTGGTTCTGAAGAACCTAGGAGCAGGACAGGAAAAAAGACACAGACATAGAGAATGGACTTGAGGACACAGGGAGGGGGAAGGGTAAGCTGGGACAAAGTGAGAGAGTGGCATGGACTTATAGATACTACCATATGTAAAATAGATAGCTAGTGGGAAGCAGCCGCATAGCACAGGGAGATCAGCTCGGTGCTTTGTGACCATCTAGAGGGGTGGGATAGGGAGGGTGGGAGGGAGACACAAGAGGGAGGAGGTATGGGGATATAAGTATACGTATAGCTGATTCACTTTGTTATACAGCAGAAACTAACACAACAATGTAAAGCAATTATACTCCAATAAAGATGTTAAAAAAAAAAGAGAGAGACAATGGTTTTTTGATGCTAAGTTAATACTAAAACCCCTGAATAATACATATTTTTAAATTAATTAATTTTATTTATTTTTGGTTGTGTTGGGTCTTTGTTGCTGCGTGCCAGCTTTCTCTAGTTGTACACAGGCTCAGCAGTTGTGGCTCACGGACTCTAGAGCACAGGCTCAGTAGTTGTAGCGCACGGGCTTAGTTGCTCCGCGGCATGTGGGATCTTCCCGGACCAGGGCTCGAACCCGTGTCCCCTGCATTGGCAGGCAGATTCTTAACCACTGTGCCACCAGGGAAGCCCAGGACAAAATGTTAATGTCTTTTTTTTTAAATAAATCTGCATCATGTGACTATGGGTGGCTATTACATTATATCCTGTACTTTCCAGAATGTTCTAAATGCTCATAACTAGAAATGACTAAATTTTAAGGAAAGAGAAATTAAGAGCTAGTCATTTGATCAAAGAAAAATTTGACGGTATTTTTCATAGTTTTGTTTCCATAAACTACATTATAGAACTATTAGAAGTCAGAACAATCCAGTATCAATAGCAGTAAACTTTATGTCCCACCTCACATTACTTGTTGAGAACTTATTCCTCAGGCTGATTTCTTACCTGGCTGTCCTATGAGGATGCGAGACCACAGAAAATAAGCAGTCTTGAATCTGAATCTTTTTACTTACCTTCGATTGCTATCCACTTTCCAAAAGGAATGTTTACAGCTAAGACAGCCACTCTCTGAACTGATCCTGAAAGGCCTTTCTCCCACAGAAAGGGGTGCTGGCTGAGAAGACCTGGATGTGCCACACATGAAGGCTGGACTCCTGCCAGACACTTCACGGGGCACAGCAGCCAAGCCCAGCCAGTGTGTCCCGGGCCAAGGCCACAGTGGGCAGGGCAGACAGTCTCTCTGTGGGCAAGAGCCTTGGGAAACATACCCTTCACACTCTACTGATTGTACTATACGTAAACCTTCTGTATATATTTCAAGATTTGGGCTCTTTTCCCTCCCAAATGACACATTTGTTAAAACACAATTTTCAGAAAAAAAGTAAAACTATGACTCCTATACAGTTACCAAAATGAATTCACATTAAGGATTGTATTTTACTCATATGATAGGAGGAAATAAGGCAGATGTTACCACTGGTCCTAAGGAAAAAAGAAAAGGCCACTAATTTATATGGGGTAGAGGGATGTTGAGATGAATTATAAATGGAGACAAAACCAATTTTTCCACAGTAGGGGAGGAAGCCAATTAATTCTCCACCAGACAGGACAGAATTTACAAACCTATCAGTTACCCCCAACTTTCACAGAGCTGCAAAACAGCTCAAATACAATGAACAGGGCTAGAATCAGACAGCCCGGAAGGGTGGGCTATAGTCGATGGGTACTTTTCCATTGAAACACAGAGTTTCTTCTATGACATTATAAGGTCACAGTGAGGGATAAGGTTTCCTCCTGTAAGGGGATGGGACTGTGGGTCTGACAGGTATGGTGGGGTCCTCATAAAATGTACCAAGAAGCGCTTTTCTGTATCGTGTCAGGTGGACTTGGCAACACACTCCAGCCACCCTGAGATCAGATCTGTGGTTTCCACCAGTAACGCCTCCAGAAGTCAGGGTTCTCTTTATGACACGAGGGATGGCCAGGACATGCTCCAGCAGGGGAGACCCTGATGGACACATTCTCTGTCAGTGCCACCCAGGATGCAGCACTGAAGTACATGATTCCCCCATAACACCCATGCAAGAGCCCACATAATTGTGAATGACTGCGAGACCCGTCCCCTACAGACTGACTTCTCTGGCCCCTTGACAAAGATTCTCTCCTTGACCGAACTCTAGTCAGGATCCTCTGAACTCTCTTCTCAACTAGGCCCTGGCTTTTGGGCTTTGTCCTGTTTTAGTAAGAATCTGCTAGGTCGGTTTAGCAGAATCCCCCAGCCTCCTATCTGATTCGCTCCCTCATCCTCCATCATCCCCCAGGTGATGTCCCATCACCCTGGCTTGTCTTCTGCGAGAATCCTGTTAGGTCAGCTTAGCTGGAATCCCTTTATTTCCATCCACTGACCCCCTACTCTGCCCCTTGGCTAGAAACTCCCACTTTTCCTTATATTCAGAGTTGAGCCCAATGTCTCTCTCCTACTGCAAGATCCCCCTGGAGTGGTCCCTAACCCCTATCACGACGGTCCTGAATAAGGTCTGCCTTACCGTTTTTTAACAAGTGTCACGAATGAATGATATTTTCTTTGACACCCTCCAGTCCTCCTTCACACAGCAAATGCCTCCACAAAATTGTAAGTCAAAACCTATGGGGATCACTGGTGCATGTTTGACCTGCAAATTCCAAGGGGCTGCTGTGTCCTCCCCCCTTTCCTAAAATGTACCATCCGGAGGCATTCTTTTACTCCAAACAAATTTGTGCTTCTTGACTTCTTTTTCTGAACCAGTTATAAGATCTGCCTCGTCCCCTCTTTAATGAATAAAATAGAATCTTTAACACACGTTCGTTTCTCTATCTGTATTAGTCATGATTTTGCCTTTTGCTGAAAATTATCTTTTAACTGTATAATTGAACATTCCCCTTTTCTCACTGGAGGGCAGAAGGCGAGAAATGGGTGGTCAAGTATGGTTGAGCTAGTGTGGTTTCCTGCTTTCATACCCCCCAGGATTTAAATAACTCAGAAGTCACACTTCCCAAAGCAATGAAGATCTCCAAAAGAAATAGGGAAGCAGATTTTGATAAGTGAAGGGGATTGGTGTTGATGGGAATGCAACAAGCAAAGAAGTCTAGGAATAAAATGCTGGTGGCCTCAGAGATTTAGAAACGGAAACACCTGAAAGGGCATCGAAAACAACTACAGGACCCCTAAGGTGGCTGCAGGGCAGGGCTGGGGGTTTCCTTTACTGGGTAAACACTGTAACTTGCATGGCAATTGATCTTCCATCTTGCAGCAGGGAAGGCAGGGCCCTCCTTATCCTTAGATGGTTCTGTGAACATCGACTCCTCCAATTATTTTTATTTTTCAGTAATCATGGTTGTGTTTTCCAAAGGGTACACGGTCTTGACAGCATTAATTAGAAAACTAGATGGGATGAAGCTAGATTGGCCTGTGAACTGCCAATCATGTGGGTGCCTCTGGCCTTTTCTTGGACTGTTGTGAGGCCTGGATGGCATTCCCCCAGATACCCACAGGGCTCACTTCTGACCACCTTACTTTAAATGGGCTTTGAAAACAACAGGTGGCATGTCCATCAGCAAGTAGCCCTAAATCGCAGTGCCCAGCGTCAGCAAGGCCTGGGACAGGCCACCGCTTCACCTCCTGACCCACATGGCCGAGTGGGAACGGTACAGTCTCTCCTGGCAACACGGACCCAGCATACAGGACGCTAACACGCCTAGACCAAACCCTCCTCTCTTTTTTTTTTTTTTTTTTTCCCCCTTTTTTTTTTTTTTTTTTTTTTGCGGTACGTTGCGGCCTCTCCCGTTACGGAGCACAGGCTCCAGACGCGCAGGCTCAGCGGCCATGGCTCACGCGCCCAGCCGCTCCGTGGCATGTGGGATCTTCCCGGACCGGGGCACGAACACGCGTCCCCTGTATCGGCAGGCGGACTCTCAACCACTGCGCCACCAGGGAAGCCCAAGACCCTCCTCTCTTAACACCCATCCTTAACAAAGGCTGCAAAATGTGGAGAATGAGCTGGACGCAGATACGCTCATTTTTCCCCCATACTTTTATGTCAGTAGTAAGAACTATACGACCAAAATGTTCAACTGTAGGAAAACGGTTACAAAGAGTATTTAATGGCACAGAGGAAAGGATCAAGACATAGTGTTAAATGGAAAAAAAGGAATACAAGTTTATATACAGTATGATTTCAACTGTCTATTCAAAATGTATGGCTAAACAATACAGGAAAATATGCCAAAGTAGGATGGCGGGGTTGCTTTTCTGCAGTGACAATGTACTGCTTTGATAAAAGCTGGTGTTGAAAATGGACTTTAATAGGTTCATTACCTGTGCACGTGGCAAAGACCTCCTTTGCCTCAAGCAAACGCATGCGCAAGTTAGAGCAGAGCGGACCTGCAGCGCGATCCTGGGCTAGCGAAGCGCACGTACCTCGTCCAACTGCCTGAAGGACGCTGTCCTTACGCGCGGAGGACGCTGGACCGAAGCGGGCAACGCCGCAGCCCCGCGGGACACAGGGGAGACGGTCAGGGGCAAGCCGAGGGGGAGGCGCCTCCTTCGGGGACGGAAGTGGACGCGGTGACGGAGGGCGGTGGGATCCCGGTGGACCAGTGGCTGTCCTGGATTCCCGGCCTCCGGGGAAGGCTGGAGCCGGAGGGAGGGGCAGGGAGGGGAGGTTGGGAGGAAGATTCTCCTATGAAATTTACATGTGCGCCTGTCTCCTGAGACCTGTGACTTCTTTACTGTAAATTAAAATTAGGCTATTTTAAACAGTAGATGACTACGTATTCATACTTGACCTCCTTCCCTCCGCCGCCACTCCATATTTTGTCTGGTCACCTAACATTGTGGTAACCAATTCAATTGGCTACAGAGAAGGGTTAAGAAAGAAAACCGGAAGAAATGTTGATTAGGAAAATGAGTGACAGGGAAAAGTAGCAGCAGCTTCTTGACGCCACAAGAATTTCACCAAAAATCTCATGACACGTGAGATAGAGCCTTACTAGTTAAGACGCTTCCGGTTGGAAAAGGTGTGAATTCTGATTGAGGGTGACTTTTTCTTAAGGGATCTTTTCTGCAGAGGGATGGCAAATCAGTAATATAAAGAGCCTCGAGGGGTAAGGTTTGTGAGACTTAATCTGATTGTTAAAGGGCAGTTTTCAGAAAAAGGTAAGATCATGACGCTCACACAGATATAAAAATGACCTCTGTTGAGAACTTTACAGTACTCATTAATTAATAAGAAAACGAGGCAGATGTTAAAACTAGTTCAGAAGAAAGTTCTTAAAAAGTGCACACGTATGGAGTAAAGGAATGGTGAAAGGGAAATGCAGACAGAGGCAAACTGGCTTTTTTTCCACAGCATGCGGAACGAGGTCAATTTGCTTGTCTGTCATCTACCTACAACTTGCAGAATTGTGAAACAGCTACCAGACATTGGAAGACAAGAATCAGATAGCCTGGATGGTGACCTCTAGGCAAGCATAGGTTTCCATCGAAACACGAAATTGTTTCTATTACACTGTTTCTAAGCATCTTCCAGCATCTTGGAAGTACCAGTTACATGGAAAGACTAGGTGTGACTGCTTACACATCATTTTTCTCTATTTGGTAAATTTAGCTCTCCAAGCATCATTCCTGACATTAATTAACGCTTATTAACATGAGGGATTTCAAATTCGCAACTCTATGCCTTGCCAAAATTTGCCAACTCAGCGTTTAACTTATGCACATACTTAAAAGTAATTTTTAAAAAAGTTGCCTCCAAATCAGTCTCAGTTGGCACAGTCGTGCAGTGGACGCTATATTAAAAGTACACCTCTCTTACAACATTCAAAAACAATTTATACCTACTGTTTTCCCACCTATTTTCCTAAAACTATCTCCCAGACCCCTCTCACAGTCTCCTCTCTGTCTTAACGTGCACCTTCCCCCTGAACCTGGCTGGAATCTCTGTGGTCCTGCCTCTTCCTCCCTGTGGTCTCCCTACTTTGGGGAGAGGGACGCCCTCTCTCTTTCCATTTATGCAAATCCTTTCCAGCTTTCAGAATTCTTCTTCATGAAGCTTGCTTAAGTGCTACAGCTCTTGATTTTCCTTAACCTGCACTCCTAAAAAAAAAAAATGATTCCTTTGGCATTTTGTACTACAAACTGGGTCACTGGATCATGTAACATCTTCTAGTTGATGAAAACCTTGCTTTCACAAGTGTAGTAACCTGAGGTTTCTCAAGGCAGGCTGTGAGTGTTCTCTGCTCGAAACACCTGAGTGCAAGGAGAGGATGCCTCCTATGTCCATCTTCTTGCATTAAACCAAAGACGTGTCCCTTCTCCTTAGACTCGTTTTCCTTAACTATGAAATGAGGGATTAGACTAGATTTGGTTCTCAAACTTTAGCACGCATCAGAATCCCCTGGAGGGTTTATTAAACCACAGAGTGCTGGGCCACAAACAGAGCCTCTGATTCAGGAGGTCCAGGGGGAGCCTCAGGAATCTGTGGGTCCAACAAGATTCTGGGTGATGATGCTGGTGTCCCTGGTCCAAGGACCATACTTTGAGAATCACAGTGACTAGCAAACCCACTTGGCTGACCATCAAAACCATCTAGGGAACTTGTAAATTTCAGATGTCCTGGGCTCAGACCTACTGAACCAGAATCTTACAGGGTGGCACTGGGGAAACCTTATTTCAAAATAATCCTCAGGGGCTTCCCTGGTGGCGCAGTGGTTGAGAGTCTGCCTGCCGATTCAGGGGACACGGGTTCGTGCCCCGGTCCAGGAAGATCCCACATGCCACGGAGCGGCTGGGCCCGTGAGGCATGACTGCTGAGCCTGCGCGTCCAGAGCCTGTGCTCTGCAATGGCAGAGGCCACAGCAGTGCGTACCGCAAAAAAAAAAAAAACTCCCCAGATGACTCTTACGATGGACCAACTTTAGGACCCAATTGAACTAGATAATCTGTATAGGCCATGTCAGTGTCAACCTTCCATGATTTTATGTTATAGGTTCAGCAAGGAAAGCCTGGCTGGAGGAAGGCAGGTGCAATTCTCAGGATAAAATAAATCTTATAGGTCCATCAAACTAGAAACATACAAGAAAAGGGAATCCTGGGAAACATAGATCAGTTTAGCCCAGTGGGCACATCGACAAACCATCGCACCGTGGCTGGGTACCCTTCCAGTCCTCCCCAAGGCAAAGGTGTTATCCTGCTAGAGATACACTGGTTTAGCATTAAACAGAACCTTTCACGTGCCAGTCTGAAACATCTGCAACTGAATTACTTCACTGCCTTGGGATTTCTCCAAAATAATGTGTAGGTAATTTTTAAATATCTGAATAAGTCAAAGAAGTCACCGAAGTGTTACCACCCAGAACCAACGGAGGGTGGGCCCTAAACATAAATTCTTGCTTCTATCTTAAAACGTACAAACTGCTTGCAACACCCCAAATGGCATTTTTTTCACCTTCACCAGTTTTAGTTCCAAACTCCTCTGGAAAATTCATCACAAGATAATATTTAACTCTAAAAAAAAATTTTTTAAAGCTCTATTCTTAAAGAAACTCTTAGCATAAGTGAACACTGGGGTTTCACAGAGTTCCTTAATAAAGAGCTGTGACTCAGCAGTCACAGCTGGTTGTCCCTCCAAAGTTATTTTATTTATTATTATGAAATAACGAACTAAATTCCAGGAACTGAGTGAACCCAAGCTGAATTAACAAACCGGGCAAAGTTAAACAAGACCGCAGACTCTGCTAAAGCCCCGTATGAACACTGACCTTGAAGGCAAGGTCAGGAAAAGTATTCCATGGGACTGCTCCTCTAAAGAAATTTTGGAACAAAATCAGAAGTGCTGGTGTGTTTGAGAACATCTCCCAGGAATACCTGGGGGAGAGTGTATTGCAGGTCATCTGTTCCCATTTCTGGGGTGGTGTTGCTGACTCAGCCCCACCCCTTGAACGCAGCTGCAGGTAGCCAGCTGGGAAAGCACTGAGTCCTGCGCGCAGGGCAGGCATTGCTGCTGAAGGCAGGTCGGAAGGCTGGGTAGAAAAGAAAGCTGGTTTCTAGATGATTCTTGAGCCATTAAGCCATCTTGTCACCCCTAGACAGAAAGCCTAAATTAGCTTTTTTCCCACTTTTTACTATGAAACTGTACAAATATGCAGAAAAGTAGAAAGAAAAGCTCAATAAAGTCCCACATTCCCCTGATTTAGATATAATTATTGTGAATATTTTTGCAGTTTACTTCATTTCTTTTTTTTTTTTTTTTT
>NW_020175413.1:1261118-1278981 GCF_003031525.2 Neophocaena asiaeorientalis asiaeorientalis | reverse complement strand
TTTTTTTTTTTTTTTTTTTTTTTTTTTTTTTTTGCTGAAGTATATAGGTTATAGACAACATGACATTTCGCCTCTGGGATTTCACACCCTCCACACTGTACAGGGTTGGTCCAGTAGAATACAGAAGTAGTGATGGCCTGTCTCAGTCTGGAATTAAGTTACAAAAGACACGTGGCTGCATCTTGCCTTCTCTCTTTCCCTCTCCCTCTCATCACTTGCTCTGGGGGAAGTCAGCTGCCATGTCGCTAGTAGCCCCAGGGAGAGGCCCATGTGGCAAAGAAAGCCTCATGGACACAGATCCCCAAGCCCCAGTCAAGTGTCAGATGACTGCAAACCCCACTACATCTAGATGGGAGCCTCCTGAGAGACCCTGCGTCAGAACCACTGGCTAAGCCAGTCCCAGATTCCTGACCCTCAGAAACTATGCAAGATAATAATTTCTACCGCTTTAACCTGCTAAATTTGGGGCTAAATTGGTAGTACAGATAGAACACATTTGGATACATTTGCAGGCGGGGTACTGTGACAGAATCCCAAAATGTGGGAGTGGCTTTGGCACCAGGCGGTGGGCTTTGTTGAGAGCATTGGTAAAATGCCTGGAGCACCTTGAAGAAGCTGTGAATAAGAGTCCAGGTCGTTACAGATCCAGGTCAGAGCTTGCAGGAAAGTGAAGGAAACTGGAGGAAGGGATCCTGGTGATGCTGTTGCCTGCAGTCATGTGGACAGAGGAAAATGCACCCAATGAACTCGTGATCTAGTCAAGGAGATTTGGAGCCAAAGCGTTTTCAGTGCTGCCTGCTTTCTGCTAGTTGCTTATAGTAAGATGCCAGAGGAGAGAGAGAATTGAACGGAAGGGTCGTTAAGCAGAAAGGAGCTGGGACTGGAAGGTTTTCAGCCGGGCCAGATGACAAATTATGCTAGAATCAAGGAATGGCTTCCAAGCAAAAGTCCAAATTCAGGGCCCTGCCAGAAAACCTGTGGTCCAGAGATAGACCCTAGGCTGTGCCTGTAAATAACTTTTAAAAGATTTCAGAAAGATATAAAGCCATACCCCATAGTCCTTTTGTCAGACAAAAGGCCCTCTAAGGAGAGTAAAGGTGCGCCTCACTGCTGTGGCCCGAATGCTTGTGAGATTAAAGGTGTACCTCACATGTGAGGTCACAAGAAGTCGGCAGCCTGGAGGAGGGCCCTCACCAGAACCCAGCCATGCTGGCACCCTGGTCTCAGAATTCCAGCCTCCAGAACTGTGAGAAATAGATCTCTGTTGTTTATAAATTACCCAGCCTGTGGTGTTTTGTTACAGCAGTCCCAGTGGACCAAGACACTCACAGACCCTCTCAATCAGAGGATAATGCTCCTCAGGACTTCCCTGGCGGTCCAGTGGTTAGTACTCCACGCTTCCACTGCAGGGGCCATGGGTTCGATCCCTGGTCAGGGAACTAAGATCCTCATGCCAGCGGTGTGGCCAAAAAAAAAAAACAGTGCTCCTAGAAGCTTCGGATCATTGCCCCTCTGCTGTCTGCAGAAGCCCTATCTATGTGGAGAAGGGCTCATCTCAAAGAGATTTAGGGGTGTTGACTTTGCCTAATGGAGTAGATCCCGTGGAGATTCGCAGGAAATCCATAAAGTTTTTATGAGAATTATATGTACAGAATCATTACCAACTTGGACTGAAAGGGACAGAGCCAGTACAAAATAAAAAGAGGTCTTTGGACCCTCAAAGTCCTACTGGCAGGAAGCAGGCTGAGAATATTACTCAGCTGCTAACACATGATACGTTTCCTGTTACAGCATGATACCTTTCCTTTCATGAAAAAGGAAGGATGACTCACAGGGAAAAACCAAGAGCCCAGAGGGCAGTCCAAAGCCTTGGAGTATGGTTCCCAAGACTTGAGACATAATTAAGGAACTTAGGACGTTTGCTTGGCTTGGAATCTATATGGACCAGCAACTTCTTCACGCTCTCGTCTTCTCCCTTTTTCAGCTAGAGTTTCTAGAGTGGTTATTCTGTCTGTCCCCTTGTATGTTCAGTAGGAGAGGGTTTATGAACTGAATATTCGTGTCCCCTTAAAGTTCATGTTGAAGCCCTAACCCCCAATGTGATGGTATTTGGAGGTGGAGATTTTGGAGGTAGTTAGGTTTAGATGAGGCCATGGGGGTGGGGTCCTCAAGATGGGATTAGTACCCTTGTAAAGAGACCAGAGAGCTAGTTCTGTCTCTCTCTCTTCCATGTGAGGATACAATAAGAAGTCAGCCAAAAAGAAAAAGAAGTCAGCCAGCTCCAAGCCAGGAAGACAGTCCTCACCAGAACTCAACCATGCAGGTACCCTGATCTTGGACTTCCAGCCTCCAGAAATGGGAGGAATAAATGTCTGTTGATTAAGCCCCCCAGTCTGTGGTATTTTGTTACAGCAGCCTGAGCTGACTAATACAGAGGGGGTGGGGTGGAGCAGATAGCTTGTCAAGAAGAACTGTACTGGAGAAACTGGATTTAAGGAACTATAATAAATTTATAGACCTGATTTACATTATGAGATTCTGGACATTGAGCAGATGCTATAATAGGATGAGATTTCTGGGGACTCTGGAAGGGGTTGACTATATTCTGCACGTGGGAAGGATATGAACTTTTGGTGGACCATGGTGGTCTGCAAATTGGCCCACAGTGAACCCCGCTTCCTGGTATTCATACTCTGTGCAGCCCTTTCCCCCACAATGGACCATTGTTAATCTGTCTGACCGATAGCATACGGCAGAAGTGATGGTATGTCATTTCTGATACTTATTTATTTTTATAAGTATGGCTTAACTCTCTCACTCACTGTCAGATCACTTGCTCTGGGAGGAGCCAGCCGCCCTCTGGAGAGGCCCACTTGCTGAGGAGCTGAGGCTGCTGGCCAAAGTCAGCAAGGAACTCTCTTCCAACAGAGAGAAAACAAGATGCCTGGGCCATCTTGGACGCAGAGCCTCTGGCCCCAGTCAAGTTTCAGATGACCGCGGTCTGGCCAGCAACTGGATGGTAACTTCCTGAGAGACCCTGAGCCAGAGCCACCCAGCAAAGCCACTCCCAGATTCCTGACTCTCAGAAACTGTATGAAATACTAAATTTTTTAAAGTCGCTATGTGTATTAACCATGGGTTTCTGATTTTTTTATCTCTGGGGCCTGGAAAGACTGTCCCTCCCAGGGCTAGCCAATTCCCAGGGATAGAACATGCCTTTCACAGGCACACATGAAAAGATGCTCAACATTGCTAATCATCAGGGGAATGCAAATCAAAACCACAATGAGATATCACCTGACACCTGTCAGAACAGCTATCATCAAAAAGACCACAAATAACAAATACCAGCAAAGACAGGGAGAAAAGGGAACCCTTGTGCACTGTTGATGGGAATGTAAATTGGTGCAGCCACTGTGGAAAACAGCATGGAGTTTCTGAAACAGCTAAAAATAGAGTTACCATATGACCCATATGACCCAGCAATTCCACTCCTGGATATAAATCCAAAAAAAGCAAAAACACTAATTCAAAAAGATACATGCACTCCAGTGTTCATAGCAGCATTATTTACAATTGCCAAGATATGGAAGCAGCCTAAGTATCCATCAACAGATAAATGGATAAAGAAGATGTGGTATACATACAATGGAATACTACTCAGCCATAAAATTTTGCCATTTGCAGCAACATGGATGGATTTGGAGGGCATTGTGCTAAATCAAATAAGTCAGACAGAGGAAGACAAATACTATATGATATTATTTATACATGGAATCTAAAAAATACAACAAAGGAGTGAATATAACAAAAGGAAGCAGACTCACAGATATAGAGAACAAACTAGTGGCTACCAGTAGGGAGGGGAGGAGGGGCAATATAGGAATGGAGGAGTGGGAGATGCAAACTATTGGGTGTAAAACAGGCTACAAGGATGTATTGTGCAACATAGGGAATATAGTCAGTATTTTGTAATAACTGTAAATGGAGTTTAACCTTTAAAAATTGTATAAAACATTAAAAATTTAAAAAGAGAACTTAGCTTTCATAAGCAAACCAGTTAATCCAGAGCCCACACCCAACCACCTCCTCCATCAGGCTCTCACACTCTGGGCAACTATCTACCTGCACCAGTGACCGCATAGCCAGGGACCAGACAACTAGAGATAGCCCCCATGCCCCAGAGTCCACTGAAATTTTTCAGACTAGACAATCCTAAGCCCGCTTTCCGTGCCTTGCCTGTTTCTTCCCATAGAAACCACAACAAAGTCTCATGCCCACATGTTCCCCTCAGTCCCTCTGCCTCCAGACTGACCCAGGTGCTTCCCCATGTAGCTCACCTGTGTTGTGGTGTAGTGTGCTCCCTTCTCTTGGGATGTAGGAGTATAGAAAACTATATTTTCAATGGCACTCATATTCTGATCTATTGGCCTTGCCATACGTAAATAATAATAAAACCTACATTTTAAAGTAGCATAATTTGGGGTAATTTGTTACACAGCACTAGATAACTCATACACTTAAATATATATAGAGAGAGATATAATCTTTTCCTTCATACCACAATGCCATCTTTACACCTAAGAAAATTATCACTTACTCCTTAATATCATCTAATGCTTAGACCATCTTGTAAATGTCCTCCATCTCCCTAAAAATGTCTTTGCAACCGGTTTGTTAGAGAACAGGATCTAAACAAGGTCCCCCTATTGCATTTGGTGTTCTGTTTTTCAAGTCTCTTTTCAACATAGAATTTTTTAAAAGGCAAAACCCGAGTCTCCTATAAACATAAAGGAACTAGGTATTAAATATTTAATTAACTCAGTAATAAGGGAAGCAGCAAGATGATTAAGTTGGTTAAAAGAAACTTTGAGAAACTGAGGCATCAGAAAATGATTGCTAAGTTAGACTTTTTGTAAAACTGGTTAACAACCCCCAAGAAAATAAAAATTAAAATCAAAATCTTTTTGATGATCTTTGCTACCAAATAGAAATCATTTGCATCTCTACCAGACAAAATTAATCCCAGTTGCTATCAGATAAGAATCCTCTGCATCAGTCTGTTTTATACATGTTATCATCTTTATTCACAGAACTGTGAAATACCTTCATTAATCTTAAATAGCCTGAAATGAAGGTACACGCCCCTAGCACGTTAGGCAATGCCCCAGCGTGACATTGAAAAAACAGGACACTAAATCATCACTTTTCTATTTCCAAGTTTTGAGATTATCTTTTTTCTTAACATTCTTTTATCTAGAATAGTCTCCCCATTGGGTTGTTATCCTGTAGAACAGGGGTCCCCAACCCCTGGGCCGCAGACCGGCACTGGTCCATGGCCTGTTAGGAACCAGGCCACATAGCAGGAGACGAGTGGCGGTGAGCCAGTAAAACTTCGTCTGCTGCTCCCCATCGCTCCCCATTGCTCACATTACAGCCTGAACCATCCCCCCATCGCTTGTATTACTGCCTGAACTATCCCCCATCTCCCCGATCCGTGGAAAAATTGTCTTCCACGAAACCGGTCCCTGGTGCCAAAAAAGTTGGGGACTGCTGCTGTAGAAGTTCCCACATTCTGACTTTATCTACTTGCTTCTAATGTACTTCAATAAAATGTGATTTTTAGATCAATATCTAGTTGCTAAAAATAATACCACATGTTATTAAATGGATGAAATGTTTTGGTGTCAATAAGAGTTATTAAATCATTATGGGATGTTGAAATAATGTTTTATTAACTTATTCTACTATTAACCTCAAATTCTATATGTAGGATTCCCTTTGAGTATTCTAAAGTAGGGGATGTAGTCTTCTTTTGAAGATGTTACCCAAAAACTCAGTTCGCCTCTTGGAGAATGCCAAGCCACAAAACACAACCAAGCCAAAGAACAGAGAAACATAGGATTTATTACTTGCATCAAGTAAGGAAAACACCAGGGATATTTCCCAATGCAGTGTCTCCCCAAGAGCAAAACTGGGGAAGTTTTAAGCCAAGGGTATATGCATATTCACAAGGGGGCTTGGGCAGAGGAGAATTCAGTCTAGAATTGGGGAAAAGATTGACAGAGTCCAGGTTCTAGTTGATTGAAGTCTCCAGGGTCAGCAGAGGTCAGCATCATCATTCCCTAGATTCCAGTTAGTCTGGTGGTTGAGTGCTCAAGGGGGTTTGGATCCTGCAAGATGGCACAAGAGTGAGCTTCAGGCTAATCCTAACCTTCAAACAGAACTGGGAGTCCTTATAACTGATTTATTGTCTCTGATATGATTAAGTTATTTCCCTGGCCTGGTCAAAGGCAGGCATTGTAGACAGGCGTAGATCACAAAATGGCTTAGGCCAAAATGGCCTCCTCAACCTTTTTGGCACCAGGGACTGGTTTCGTGGAAGACAATTTTTCCACGGGCTGGGGATGGGGGCGTGGTTTCGGGATGATTCGAGCGCGTTACATCTATAGTGTACTTTATCTCTATTATTATTACATTGTAATATATAGTGAAATAATTAGACAACCCACCATCATGCAGAATCAGTGGGAGCCCTGAGCTTGTTTTCACTTGGCACTCGCTGATAGGGTTTTGATATGAGTCTGCAAGCAATTTATATAGTATGGTCTCTGTGCAGTCAAACCTCTCTGCTAATGAGAATCTGTATTTGCAGCCGCTCCCCAGCGCTAGCATCACCGCCTCGGCTCCACCTCAAAGATCATCAGGCATTAGATTCTCCTAAGAAGTGCACAGCCTAGATCCCTCACATGCACAGTTCACAGTAGCATTCATGCTCCTTTGAGAATCTAATGCCACCACTGATCTGACAGGAGGCGGAGCTCAGGCGGTAATGCGAGCAGTGGGGAGCGGCTGTAAATACAGATGAAGCTTTGCTCACTCACCCGCCGCTCACCTCCTGCTGTACAGACTGGTACCCGTCCGTAGCCCAGGGGTTGGGGACCCCTGTGTTAGTATGTCTGGTTCTCTTCTTCCGGGACACCCATTCTATCTGCCTACAGAGGCATAAACCTGAGACCTTCGTTTGTTGACCTCAAACACAATTCTCCCCTCCTTTTCTTCCAGAGTCTCTCAGTGTCTAACAGAGGCTTCTTGGTGGTTTTCTTTGAAATCCTGGGCTGGAAGTTTGAGGGGGCTCTCCTTCCCCACCTCCTTACCTCCTCCACTCTTCCTTCTCAGACTTTCACGGAAGGCCCTGGAACTTCTGCTTTTTGTAAAGTACACCGGCTTTTCTCCTTGACATCAATTTCTGCTTGGCTCTGCTTCTCCAGAGTGTCTTTAATGTCTTCAAAGTGGTTTTGTTGCCTGGTTTTGCAGACGGAGCCCCACATATACACCAGGGATTTCTTCCTGTGTCTCTTACAGGAAGAGAGTTCTTTGAAGCTAATGTGGTACCCACTTGCCAGGAATATTAGACAAAAGAAGAGCATTTATTAAAAGCAGAGGGTCTCCTTTTCCTTCTGGAAAACCAAGGATGACAACCTAATTCCTCAGTCTTGAATTTGAGAAACTCATCCCTAATTTGACACCAAACTATCCTAATATATTTACCTATGTCTATTTTGAAAAATTTTGAAAGTATGAAAAGGTCAAAAATCAGTACAGTGAATAATTTGTACTCTCTACTGAGATTCAAGTGTTAACACTTTGTCTCATTGGTTTTATCTCTTTTTTTTCTGATCTGTTTAAAAACAGGTTGCAGACTTCATGACATTTCATTGCTAAATACTTCTGTGTGCTTCTCTAAGAATAAAAATCTTCTTCCACATCACCACAATGCCACTGTCATATCTATGAAAATTATTAATAATTCCTTAATTCATCTAATATTTGTTTCATATTCAAGTTTTCCAGTTGTTCTCAAAACGACTTTTGTGTCTTTTTTCTTTTTCTTTTTGCAATCTATAAATATTTGTTAGATCAAACTGGTCAATAATGCTATTGAAATCTTCTATACATTTACTAATTTTTGTTTACTTTTTCTTTCAGCAGATAAGCATCTTGAGAGAGGGATGTTTATCTCAGTCTCACTGTGGATTTGTTTATTTCTCTTTTCAATACTGTCAATGTTTACTTCGTGTATTTGAAGCTCTTTTTATTAGATGCACACACACTTAGGATTTTTATGTTTTTCTATTGACAATCTTTTGATCATAATAAAATAGTTCTCTTTATCTCAGACAAAACTCTTTGTCTTGAAGTCTACTTGAGTAATATTAATATAGTAATACCAGTTTTTTAAGCTTATGTGAGCAAGGTGCATATATTCCTTCCCATTACTTTCAACCATCTTTGTGTTTTTATATCTAAAGTGAGTCTTTTGTAGACAACATATCATTGTGTCTTACCTTTTTTTAATTGAGGTAAAGTTGATTTACAATATTACTTAAGTTTCAGGTGTACAACATACTGACTGACAATTTTTAAAGATTATACTCCATTTATACTTATTATAAAATACTGGTTATATTCCCTGTGCTGTACAGTGTATCCTTGTAGCTTATTTATTTTATACATAGTAGTTTTTACCTCTTAATCCCCTTCCTCTATCTTGCCCCTCCCTCTTCTCTCTCCCCACTGGTAACCACTAGTTTGTTTTGTATATCTGCAAGTCTGTTTCTTTCTTTTTTTTTTTTTGTGGTACGTGGGCCTCTCACTGCTGTGGCCTCTCCCATTGCAGAGCACAGGCTCTGGATGCACAGGCTCAGCGGCCATGGCTCACAGGCCCAGCCGCTCCGCAGCATGTGGGATCTTCCTGGACCAGGGCACGAACTCACGTCCCCTGCATTGGCAGGTGGACTCAACCACTGCACCACCAGGGAAGCCCTCTTTTTTGTTATATTCACTAGTTTGTTTTATTATTTTAGATTCCACATATAAGTGATAGCATGCAGTATTTGTCTTTTTCTGTCTGACTTGTTTCACTAAGCATGATTGTCCTCAAAATGACTTTTTAGAAAATCCAGGATCCAATCAGGATTCACACATTTCTTCTGCTTTCTTTATCTTTTTTTAAACTAAAATAACCCCTGTGGTGATTTTAAAATATGTTCACAAATTCTTTGATTCTCCCGATTCAAAAGATGGAACTTCCCCTTGAGTGTGGGCTGTCCTTATTGACTCACTTTTAATAAATGGAATATGGCAGAAGTGACAGCTTGTGCCTTCTGAGTCTAGTTCATATGAGGCATTGGGGCTTTCTCCTTGCCTTCTCTTGGACCACTGTGTGAGATACTGTTCATTGTTGTTTAAGTAGCTTAGGTCTGGGGTAATTAGTTAATCAGCAATAGCTAACTAATACAGTGTCCATTTAACTACCCTCCCCTGTATTTCCTGTGAACTGGAAGGTAAGTTTAAAGGGTTGATGTAGTTCAGGTCAAACATTTTTGGCAAGAGTCTGAAGAACTTCATGTTCTAGGACATCAGGAGGAACATAACGTTAGGTGTCCCACTGTGAGTCATGTTAAGTTTGATCACTTGGCTCCTTTACTAAAAATCTTGTTCCACGTGGTACAATGAAGTATGGGGAAGTTTGTGTTTGATTAGAGATCACAGTATGTATCAAAAGAACTAGGGCTTGAGTCCTGATCCTACCCAAACTGTTTCAGCTTCCTGCCCATGGTTGAGTCATTTATCAATTTGCAGACTTTTGACAGAGGGGTGGGGTGGGAGTAGGGCTGGCACCCCCAACCCCCATGTTGTTCAAGGGTCAATTGTATTGAATTATCACAAAACAGTTGTGGAAAGGGCTGTGCATGACTGTCAGGCAGAGATTTCTATTCCATTCTAAATGTCTGCAGCATCAGGACTCACGTTTGTCTGAAGCCCCCGGCCTGAGTAGCCTCAGTTAACTGGAATGGTAACCATCCTTTCCTCTGGGTAAATACCTTTTAATAGGGGAAGATTTAGAATTAAATATCAAAACTTTATGAAAGTCAAAGCCGTAGTATTAACATGAAATTTCTCAGGTAGGATTTGTGCATATTTGGTATTTTATGTTCTTGGAATATTTAATAGAATTTGACCAATTAGAAGGTCAGCCATTTATCACCAATTTAAAATGTGTAACTAAATGGTTAATTTAGATTTGTGATTCAAGGCTGGAGTCTTACTAGGTTGATTCACCATACTGAAAGGATTAAGAGAACTTAAGCTTTGCTTCTTTTGTAAATTCATTTATTAGATTTCCTATAATTATGTAGTATTCAGGAATCTTTTTTGTTGTTAATTTGGGCAACAAAAATACTTTAAAGGAAAATCAGTTACATTACATGTATAAATGTAGTTTAAAAGAGCTGAAGATGGTTCATTAACTTAGTAAATCCAAAAACCTCTTTCAACTGATGCCTCAGGTTTACTAGATGTATAATAATAAGAATGAGATCTGTAAACTGAACTTTAATAACTAATAAGAGAATAAGGATTTAGGATTTGTGACTTTCATATATGGGAAATTAAAATGTAAAGCTAAAATAAACATCCACACAGTTCTTTCTGTACCCAAAACTACCCTCAAGGATGCCAAAAACTTATCCACAAATCCATGCCTTCGCTTATCCATTTCTGGCTGCCAATATATTGAATACTTTCTAAGGTCCAACCGAAGTGCATCAAATTTCTAAAAATTTTAACCTCTATCTCTCCATCTTCAGATCATGTGTAAAACTGCCCTGCTCCAAACCACCATTTTACTTTATTTGTATCCATTATATGGACATGATCTTTGCCTTGTCATGATTTGTGGGGACAAGTCATGGTAGTTATTTAATAATCTATATTTATGTAATAAAAGTGAATGCAAGAGAAATGTTAATTTACCCCCAAATTACTAGAATAAACACTTCAAATAAAATAAGTGTCATAAACTACAGTTTAATATTTCTGCTGATAAAGTAGTTTTGAAATAAATAACATTACAGTTAATGAATTTAAATAAAGAGTCATTTATAGCAGCTCTACTCATAATTATCCCCTGGTAACAACCCAAATATCTTTTTATTTTATTTTATTTATTTTTATTTTTTGTCTGCATTGGATCTTAGTTGTGGCACGTGGGATCTTTCATTGCAGTGCGCAGGCTTCTCTCTAGTTGTGGCATGCAGGCTCAGTAGATGCGGCACGCAGGCTTAGTTGCCCCGCGGCATGTGGGATCTTAGCTCCCTGACCAGGGGTCGAACCCACATCCCCTGCGTTGGAAGGCAAATTCTTAACCACTAGACCACCAGGGAAGTCCCCCAAATATCTTTCAGTGAGTGAACAGATAAACAAACAATGGTACGTTTATACAATGGAATACTACTCACATAGAAAAAGGAACAAATTATTTATACACCTTGCAAAGGGTTCCTGGACCCAATTCCAATGTGTGTGTGGAGTGCGTCTGTGTATGGATGCTTCCCCATATCAACGAGCAATTCTTGGGTGCCCGTAGGGTGTCCAAGAATTCAACTAAATCTACCTGGAGATGGAACCAGATTCCACAGGTAAAGGGCTCAATCTCACAAGACCACTCTCCACTTCAGACGCCAGTGGAAGCCTGTGCTTCTGACCAACTGGCTACAAATTGGAGGTTCCAACGACCCCCTCCAATTCAGGATGCCAACCCCAAGTCCAGGTTGCATCCTGTACTTCTGAACAACTGGCTATAAATCAGGGGTTCCCATGACCCCCTCCCTGGGTTCCATTAATTTGCTAGAGCAGCTCACAAAACTCAGGAAAACCCATTTACTCACAAGATTACTGGCTTGTTAGGAATCAACAGTCAGATGGAGAGATACATAGGGCAAAGCATGGGGAAAGGCATGGAGCTTCCATGCTCCAGGCCCTCTTCCCAACCTCCACGTGTTCACCAACCCAAAAGCTCTCTGAATCCTGTCCTTTTGGGTTTTTATGGAGGCTTCATTACGTAGGCACGATTGATTAAACCATTGGCTATTGGCTAATGGTTGACCCTCCAGCCCCTTCTCCCCTCCCTGGAGGTTGGGGGATGGTGGTGATGAAAGTTCCAACCTTCTGATCCCTTAATTGATTCTCCTGGTATCAGGGCCCCAATCTTGGGTGGGACTCAAAAGTCACCTTCCCTGAAGAATTTCAGGAACTGAAATTCCTGAAATTTCAGGAGGATAAGAGACCAATTATTATTCCCTTACTCTTTTTTTTTCCCCCTTGCTCTTATGACTCAGGAGATTCTAAGGATTTTGGGAGCTGTAAGCCAGGAACTATGGAGGAAGTCCAAATATATACATGAGAAATTTATATTTGTTTTGTACACTCAAAAACATGAACGGGTGAGTGAAAGAAGCCAGTTTCAAAAAGTTACATAGTACATGATTCCATTAGACAACATTCTGGAAAGGCAAAACTGTAGGAAGGGAGAACAGGCCAGTGGTTGCCAGGGGCTGGGGATTGGGAGAGGGGTTGACAACAAAAAAGCATGCAAGAGAATTTTCTGGGGTGTTGGAATTGTTCTTTATCCTGATTGTAGTGGATACACATATCTACACGTATGTTAAAATGCACAGAGCTGTGTACCAAAATCAAATGTGTATTTTACAGTATGTACATTTAAAATAATTTAAAATATGTAAAGAGACAAATATAAAAAAGGATAAACAGTAATTCTGTACCTGGATCTTTTTCTCTAGGTATTTGTTGCCCAGTATTCTGGTGGAAAAGGGAATAAATCCTGTTATCAAATTCCTTAATTTCAAGAGAACCCCATGAAAGGAGTATTGTCATCATGTGTTTCTTTTTCAGTGAAAGAGAAAAGAGGTCCTTCCTGAAATCCTGAAACTGAGGGCAGGAGTCTTCACTTATATCCCTTTTACTATAACTTGCTTAATGAGTAATATTCTGTAACCTGTCTTCACCGACTTAGCTTGATTTAATTGTCCTTGCAAACCGCATTCCCCTCAAGCTTCATGTAGCTTAGACAATATATCACAAGTAGATGACACCTCTGACCTATGGGGTCGCTATGGTAATGGTTGCTTAAGTTGTTTTTCAGAAATTGGACAGTTCTCCAAATTCGATCAGGATAACATAGCCATTTTCTGAACATGCATCCCATAGAAGCATGTAACTCAGATACACCTTCATAGAACACCTATTCCTTCACCTTTTTCTTGGCCTTGATCCTCTTTCCCCACACCTCAGGCCACTCTGATTCTTTATCCCATAAAAATCTCAAGCCCTTCGCCTTTGGGGAGGCAGATTTGAGACTTGTTCTCCCATCTCCTCGCGAGGCTGTCTCGTGAATAAACAGTTTCTGTGCTGCAAGCCTCTGCATCTCAGCATTTGTACATCTGGCACATGAACCTGGTATAGGAAGATACATTTTAATTCAAATGCCTGCAAGTGAGAAAGGTCATGATGTCAGGGGGAGAGATACCGTGTATCTAGTGCGGTGAGAGCTGCTGTGAAGGAGGCATCAGCAAGGAAATAGGACAGAAAGGGAGAGCACAATTTTGCTAATTCAGCGTCAGGTGCTAGGAGGGCAGGTCCAACTCCTCCGAGTTGGAAGCCAACAAAGCACTGACCAGGACAAATGAGAGGCAATCTTTGGATGCATTTATCAATTTCTTTTTCTTTCTCCCTAACGAGCTCTTAGTCTGAATAATAAAACTTAATTTTTAAAAAAATGGATACACATTATTATATTTTGGCTTTCAAACCTAAACACAAAGACTTTCCTGAACAACCCTGCTTGCTTGCTTGCTTGCTTGCTTGCTTTCAAAGGTGAAAACTCTACAGTACCATTCCGGAAAGTGAGGAAATGTCTCATTTGTTTTTAGGAATGAGGTCTGTTTTTATAGGAAAGGACTCCATTCTGCCACCATTTAGGATACGAGTTATATTTGTTATCTTTTGTGCGTAACAAATGTCCCTAAACTTTAGTGGCTTAAAACAACAAGGTATTGTTTCTCAAGTTTCTGCTGGTCTCCCCAGGTCAGACCGCTGGTGGGGATACTGAGGCTGGAGTCAAAGGTGGCCTCATTCACATCCTGGGACCTTGTTTGGGCTGCTGGTGGGGCTTCTCTCTCCACATGGTCTCTATCTGCTCCAAGACGTTGCAAATGAAATCTTCAATACCTCTGAAGACCTAGTCTCTGAGGTTGCACAGAGTCACTTCTGCTGCATTCTATCGGCCAAAGCAAGTCAGGAGGCCAGCCCAGAGTCAAGGGGTGGAGAGAGAGGTGTCACCTCTTGACTTAGGGAAGAGCAGCAAAGTCACACTGCAAGGGAATGAGGACACAGGACACCATTTGTGGGGGCCATGACTGTCACAATGCACCACACTATTGTTAATAACATTTAAAGCTCATATAAACATTAATTAAATTAGCTCTTGGCTCTGAGACTGTAACCTGGATGAAATTAGACTAAAGATCTATTTTGGATCAGAAGCTTGTATTCATTCCAGCTTTGATGCAGTTAATCCTTACTTAAAACTATCAGAAACCACTTATAGATGAGCCAGAGAAATCTGACCCTGCAGTTTTTATGGGGATTTTAACCATCAACTAAGAGAAAAGTAATGCGAATCCATCGGCTATTTTTAAATGTACTATTATTATCTAATTGTATGTCAACTCCCTTAGGTTTCCTGATGTCTAAACATTTCACAGTGTTGTAGAATTATGAAAAGACCCAATTGCCAAGAGGATGCGGGCAAAGCTGAACATGCTCGTGAACCAGGGCTGTAATGCTGGTAGGTCCCTGCAGCAGAAGGCACAGAGAAGGCCAGGATAACCCTTGTGCCTGCAGCTCAGACCTGGCCCTCTTGTCACTGCAGGCTGCCAAACCTGTCACACTCTGGCAGTAAGGAGCGGCAGTTGCATGAGGACCAGGGCTACACCGACATCTGACCACCTCTGCGGTCTGGGCTGATTCCAGAAATTCCCTGGGAAGAAAGTGGCATGCAAGAATATCAAAGTTGGGAACTGCTTCCACACCTGCCCCTGTTATTCAACCTCACCAAGTTCATCATGCTTTCTTCCACTTCAAAGCCTTTGCACTAGCAGTTCTCCCTGACCTCAAACTTGACCCCCCAAGGGTAAGTAATGAAGCGTGCTATGACTCTTACCAGGAAATTCAGCATCCTGGAAGGGCTTTGGCTTGCTCCTCTGTTGCCCCCAGCCCAGATTTTCTGCCCGCATGCATCCTTAGGGAACGTTTTATTCCTCTGATCCCTTGAGTCAGGGACCCTTTCTGCAACCCTCAGCCTGTACCTGAGCCTTAGGGCTGGCGGGGAAGCCACACTACCCTGGGAACGGGCCCTGCAGAGACACTGGCAGCTGGAGTTCTGAGTTCTTACAGAAGAACAGGGGAGTAGAGAGAAGAGGCACAGAAACAGAGAAACAAGGAAAGAAGGAAGAAAAAAAATGGCTTCTGGAGACAAGTATTTCCATTTCACACTTCTGATGACCCTAGGGTGGCCCTTAAATAGCCATCTAGGAGGAGCCCGGAGGGGTTTGCAGAAGTGGGGCTGGGTGGGGGATTGGGGCGCTGTGTGTGCCAGGGGCGGGAGGCATGTAATGGGCAGCTCCACCCCCCTCCGCGGGGACGGCTAGTGAAGGCTTTCTCCTGAACCCAAAGAAGCTGCGTTTTCATCTGAAGCTGTTTCCTTATTGGAGCTCAGTGGGAAGAAGCACACAGTAAAAGCGTTTAGCAACTGTACATGCCCTGGGCGCGGTCCAGGTCGTAGCCATTCTTTCTCCCTGGAAGAAAGGACTAAACCTTATGACTGCGGCGGCTCTCCCTCTCCCTCACCACCTCCCACCTTCCCGCAGTCCCGTGAGGGTTTCCATACACCTCCTCCCCCCTTTCCCCACCCTCACGTCCGGTCTTTGCCCCGACATTTTCCTGATCTCTCTCCTACGGCAGCCTCCACCCAGACCCCCGGCTTCAGGCCTCCTTCCCCTCCCCTCCTCCAAAAGCTTGGCTCCGGGTCGTGGGCTGACCACCCTTCCCAGCCCCAAGTCCTGGGTGGCTCCCAGGGCCTAAAGGTTCAAGTCCAAACTCCCTAGCGTGGCATCGAAGTCAGGCTTCAGTTTGCCCTCCTGGGCCTGTCTGCCCCACTCCTGTCCTTTTCTCATAGCCAAATGCAGCAAGCACGTTCACGCACGTTCACACGGCTGGGCTTTAACCCATGCTGCTCCCCCTCTCTGCTGCAAAGTCTCTTGGAGGTGGACGCAGATGTCATCTCAGCTGTAAAGCCACCCTCTCCCCACACCCTCCCCACCCCAAACAGCCACCGCTGGGCATTCCCCTGGCTTTCTGCCCTCTCCCTGTGAAAGGGTGACCGCTGGGAGCTGGGATGTCTGTCTCCGTCTCCATCACCGGGAGGAGGGTGTCCTCACTGGACCGAGCCCTCTCTGAGCTGGGTCTTATTCCTCTCAGCATAGTGAGCAGTTCCTCTCGTAGGTCTCCACAGGGTAGGCTCTCTGTCATCAGCTGGGAGGTAGTCATCCTGTACTGCTGCAGGCCTGTTTGGTCGCTTTCTGACCTATAGCCCCACCTCCCTCTTTCCCAAATAGCTAAAATCAGGTCTTGGACGGTCCCTTGAAATGTCAGAGTCACCATATAGCCCCGCCATTCCACTCCCAGGAATATAACCAAGAGAACTGAAAACATATGTCCACACAAAAACGTACTCATAAATGTTCCCAGCAGCATTATTCATAACAGCCCCAAAGTGGAAATGATCCAAATGTCTACCAACTAATGAATGGAGAAATAAAATGCTCTGTATCCACACAGTGGAATATTATTTGGTGATAAAAAGGAAGGAAGTACTCTTCCATGCTACAGCATCGATGGACCTTGATAACATTATGCTAAGTGACAGAAGGCAGCCACAAAAGATCACATAGTATAATGATTTCCTTTACATGAAAGGTCCAGAATAGTCAAATCTATAGGCACAGAAATCGGATTAGAGGTTGCCAGGGGCTGGGGGGAGAGGAGGAATGGGGAGCCACTGCTCGTGGGAATAGTTTTCTTTTTACAGAAAGGAGAATGCTGTAAAACTTATTGTGGTGGCGATGGCACAACCCTGTGAATGTATAAACCGTGGAAGCGTACACTTTGGATGAATGGCATGGTAATGTGAGTTATATCTCAATAAAGAGGTTAAAAATAATTGTTCTTTGAGCACTGAGGATGGGTATTCTAGTCCTTAGAGGGATGGATATGGTATGCCATTTCTGTCCTAAGTGCAAGGAGATCGCCTGGGAAACAGCCTCCTGCTTTTGGCCCCTGCCACCTTTTCTGCAAGGCTCCCTTTTCCCTTTTCCCTCTTCCCGCTCAGATGCTGTGGGATGGGGTTAGGGGCGGCAGAGGGTGGGTGAGGAGTCTCTAGCTGCACCCCCAGGGGGCGCGCGCACGTGTTGCCAGGCGGGGCCCCAGGGGGGCCCTCCACCCCTGCCGAGCTCCAGGGGCTGCGGTCCGAGGGAAAGGGTGGCACGCGACACTAACAAAGTTGTTCGACCCCAGGCGCAATCCCAGCCATCCCAGGAGACCCCGAAACCAACCAAAACCGCACCCCCAGCCCAGAAAGGGCTTCTCAAGGGGCGCGGGTTGCGGCGGCACCCCTGGATCCTGTCCCTCCGGGGTCGCCGCCGGGCCCGAGAGGGGCGGTGTCCTTGGGTGGGCGCGAGGTCCCGCAAGGGCCGCCGGGGACTCGAGGAGGAAGCGGAGGGCCCGCAGGGAAAGGGGCGCTGAGTCAGCGGAATCCGTCTTGACTCTCCAGCGAGACCTGGCTCAGAATCGAAGGGCCTGCAGGGGGCGGGAGGTTCGTAAAAGGGCAATATTTGTATTACGGAGAAAAGCAAATAGGAGGGTCCAGAGAGGCAGGGATTGG